>NW_025548883.1:20000-61441 GCF_905237065.1 Salmo salar | reverse complement strand
GAAAACACAACAAACATCCTTCCTGCTGATACACAGCTCCATCTCTAACAACCAGCTAGAAAACACAACAAACATCCTTCCTGCTGATACACAGCCACAGCCCATCTCTAACAACCAGCAAGAAAACACAACAAACATCCTTCCTAGCTGAGACACACAAGCCACAGCCCATCTCCCAACAACCAGCTAGAAAACACAACAAACATCCTTCCTGCTGAGACACAGCCACAGCCCATCTCTAACAACCAGTAGAAAACACAACAAACATCCTTCCTGCTGAGCCACAGCCACAGCCCATCTCTAACAACCAGCTAGAAAACACAACAAACATCCTTCCTCTGATACACAGCCACAGCCCATCTCTAACAACCAGCTAGAAAACACAACAAACATCCTTCCTGCTGAGCCACAGCCCATCCTCTAACAACCAGCTAGAAAACACAACAAACATCCTTCCTGCTGATACACAGCCCATCTCTAACAACCAGCTAGAAAAACACAACAAACATCCTTCCTGCTGATACACAGCCCATCTCTAACAACCAGCTAGAAAACACAACAAACATCCTTCCTGCTGATACACAGCCCATCTCTAACAACCAGCTAGAAAACACAACACACATCCTTCCTGCTGATACACAGCCACGCCCATCTCCTAACAACCAGCTAGAAAACACAACAAACATCCTTCCTGCTGATACACAGCCCATCTCTAACAACCAGCTAGAAAACACAACAAACATCCTTCCGCTGATACACAGCCACAGCCCATCTCTAACAACCAGCTAGAAAACACAACAAACATCCTTCCTGCTGATACACAGCCCATCTCTAACAACCAGCTAGAAAACACAACAAACATCCTTCCTGCTGATACACGGCCCATCTCTAACAACCAGCTAGAAAACACAACAAACATCCTTCCTGCTGATACACAGCCACAGCCCATCTCTAACAACCAGCTAGAAAACACAACAAACATCCTTCCTGCTGAGACACAGCCCATCTCTAACAACCAGCTAGAAAACACAACAAACATCCTTCCTGCTGATACACAGCCACAGCCCATCTCTAACAACCAGCTAGAAAACACAACACACATCCTTCCTGTGATACACAGCCCATCTCTAACAACCAGCTAGAAAACACAACACACATCCTTCCTGCTGATACACAGCCCATCTCTAACAACCAGCTAGAAAACACAACAAACATCCTTCCTGCTGATACACAGCCCATCTCTAACAACCAGCTAGAAAACACAACAAACATCCTTCCTGCTGAGACACAGCCCATCTCTAACAACCAGCTAGAAAACACAACAAACATCCTTCCTGCTGAGACACAGCCCATCTCTAACAACCAGCTAGAAAACACAACAAACATCCTTCCTGCTGAGACACAGCCCATCTCTAACAACCAGCTAGAAAACACAACAAACATCCTTCCTGCTGAGACACAGCCACAGCCCATCTCTAACAACCAGCTAGAAAACACAACAAACATCCTTCCTGCTGATACACAGCCACAGCCCATCTCTAACAACCAGCTAGAAAACACAACAAACATCCTTCCTGCTGAGACACAGCCACAGCCCATCTCTAACAACCAGCTAGAAAAACACAACAAACATCCTTCCTGCTGATACACAGCCCATCTCTAACAACCAGCTAGAAAACACAACAAACATCCTTCCTGCTGAGACACAGCCCATCTCTAACAACCAGCTAGAAAACACAACAAACATCCTTCCTGCTGATACACAGCCCATCTCTAACAACCAGCTAGAAAACACAACAAACATCCTTCCTGCTGATACACAGCCCATCTCTAACAACCAGCTAGAAAACACAACAAACATCCTTCCTGCTGAGACACAGCCCATCTCTAACAACCAGCTAGAAAACACAACAAACATCCTTCCTGCTGAGCCACAGCCACAGCCCATCTCTAACAACCAGCTAGAAAACACAACAAACATCCTTCCTGCTGATACACAGCCCATCTCTAACAACCAGCTAGAAAACACAACAAACATCCTTCCTGCTGATACACAGCCCATCTCTAACAACCAGCTAGAAAACACAACAAACATCCTTCCTGCTGATACACAGCCCATCTCTAACAACCAGCTAGAAAACACAACAAACATCCTTCCTGCTGATACACAGCCACAGCCCATCTCTAACAACCAGCTAGAAAACACAACAAACATCCTTCCTGCTGAGCCACAGCCCATCTCTAACAACCAGCTAGAAAACACAACAAACATCCTTCCCATGCTGATACACAGCCCATCTCTAACAACCAGCTAGAAAACACAACAAACATCCTTCCTGCTGAGATACAGCCACAGCCCATCTCTAACAACCAGCTAGAAAACACAACAAACATCCTTCCTGCTGAGACACAGCCCATCTCTAACAACCAGCTAGAAAACACAACACACATCCTTCCTGCTGAGACACAGCCACAGCCCATCTCTAACAACCAGCTAGAAAACACAACAAACATCCTTCCTGCTGATACACAGCCACAGCCCATCTCTAACAACCAGCTAGAAAACACAACAAACATCCTTCCTGCTGAGACACAGCCCATCTCTAACAACCAGCTAGAAAACACAACAAACATCCTTCCTGCTGATACACAGCCCATCTCTAACAACCAGCTAGAAAACACAACAAACATCCTTCCTGCTGAGATACAGCCCATCTCTAACAACCAGCTAGAAAACACAACAAACATCCTTCCTGCTGAGATACAGCCCATCTCTAACAACCAGCTAGAAAACACAACAAACATCCTTCCTGCTGATACACAGCCCATCTCTAACAACCAGCTAGAAAACACAACAAACATCCTTCCTGTGAGCCACAGCCCATCTCTAACAACCAGCTAGAAAACACAACAAACATCCTTCCTGCTGATACACAGCCACAGCCCATCTCTAACAACCAGCTAGAAAACACAACAAACATCCTTCCTGCTGAGACACAGCCACAGCCCATCTCTAACAACCAGCTAGAAAACACAACAAACATCCTTCCTGCTGATACACAGCCACAGCCCATCTCTAACAACCAGCTAGAAAACACAACAAACATCCTTCCTGCTGATACACAGCCCATCTCTAACAACCAGCTAGAAAACACAACAAACATCCTTCCTGCTGAGCCACAGCCCATCTCTAACAACCAGCTAGAAAACACAACAAACATCCTTCCTGCTGAGACACAGCCACAGCCCATCTCTAACAACCAGCTAGAAAACACAACAAACATCCTTCCTGCTGATACACAGCCCATCTCTAACAAACCAGCTAGAAAACACAACAAACATCCTTCCTGCTGAGACACAACCCATCTCTAACAACCAGCTAGAAAACACAACAAACATCCTTCCTGCTGAGACACAGCCACAGCCCATCTCTAACAACCAGCTAGAAAACACAACAAACATCTTTCCTGCTGATACACAGCCCATCTCTAACAACCAGCTAGAAAACACAACAAACATCCTTCCTGCTGATACACAGCCCATCTCTCAACAACCAGCTAGAAAACACAACACACATCCTTCCTGCTTAGCCACAGCCACAGCCCATCTCTAACAACCAGCTAGAAAACACAACACACATCCTTCCTGCTGAGCCACAGCCACAGCCCATCTCTAACAACCAGCTAGAAAACACAACAAACATCCTTCCTGCTGATACACAGCCACAGCCCATCTCTAACAACCAGCTAGAAAACACAACAAACATCCTTCCTGCAGATACACAGCCACAGCCCATCTCTAACAACCAGCTAGAAAACACAACAAACATCCTTCCTGCTGATACACAGCCACAGCCCATCTCTAACAACCAGCTAGAAAACACAACAAACATCCTTCCTGCTGAGACACAGCCACAGCCCATCTCTAACAACCAGCTAGAAAACACAACAAACATCCTTCCTGCTGATACACAGCCACAGCCCATCTCTAACAACCAGCTAGAAAACACAACAAACATCCTTCCTGCTGATACACAGCCCATCTCTAACAACCAGCTAGAAAACACAACAAACATCCTTCCTGCTGAGACACAGCCACAGCCCATCTCTAACAACCAGCTAGAAAACACAACAAACATCCTTCCTGCTGATACACAGCCACAGCCCATCTCTAACAACCAGCTAGAAAACACAACAAACATCCTTCCTGCTGAGACACAGCCACAGCCCATCTCTAACAACCAGCTAGAAAACACAACAAACATCCTTCCTGCTGATACACAGCCACAGCCCATCTCTAACAACCAGCTAGAAAACACAACAAACATCCTTCCTGCTGATACACAGCCACAGCCCATCTCTAACAACCAGCTAGAAAACACAACAAACATCCTTCCTGCTGATACACAGCCCATCTCTAACAACCAGCTAGAAAACACAACAAACATCCTTCCTGCTGATACACAGCCCATCTCTAACAACCAGCTAGAAAACACAACAAACATCCTTCCTGCTGATACACAGCCCATCTCTAACAACCAGCTAGAAAACACAACAAACATCCTTCCTGCTGATACACAGCCACAGCCCATCTCTAACAACCAGCTAGAAAACACAACAAACATCCTTCCTGCTGATACACAGCCCATCTCTAACAACCAGCTAGAAAACACAACAAACACCCTTCCTGCTGATACACAGCCCATCTCTAACAACCAGCTAGAAAACACAACAAACATCCTTCCTGCTGAGACACAGCCCATCTCTCACAACCAGCTAGAAAACACAACAAACATCCTTCCTGCTGAGCCACAGCCACAGCCCATCTCTAACAACCAGCTAGAAAACACAACAAACATCCTTCCTGCTGATACACAGCCCATCTCTAACAACCAGCTAGAAAACACAACAAACATCCTTCCTGCTGATACACAGCCACAGCCCATCTCTAACAACCAGCTAGAAAACACAACAAACATCCTTCCTGCTGATACACAGCCCATCTCTAACAACCAGCTAGAAAACACAACAAACACCCTTCCTGCTGATACACAGCCCATCTCTAACAACCAGCTAGAAAACACAACAAACATCCTTCCTGCTGAGACACAGCCCATCTCTAACAACCAGCTAGAAAACACAACAAACATCCTTCCTGCTGAGCCACAGCCACAGCCCATCTCTAACAACCAGCTAGAAAACACAACAAACATCCTTCCTGCTGATACACAGCCAGAGCCCATCTCTAACAACCAGCTAGAAAACACAACAAACATCCTTCCTGCTGAGCCACAGCCCATCTCTAACAACCAGCTAGAAAACACAACACACATCCTTCCTGCTGATACACAGCCCATCTCTAACAACCAGCTAGAAAACACAACAAACATCCTTCCTGCTGATACACAGCCCATCTCTAACAACCAGCTAGAAAACACAACAAACATCCTTCCTGCTGATACACAGCCACAGCCCATCTCTAACAACCAGCTAGAAAACACAACAAACATCCTTCCTGCTGAGCCACAGCCCATCTCTAACAACCAGCTAGAAAACACAACAAACATCCTTCCTGCTGATACACAGCCCATCTCTAACAACCAGCTAGAAAACACAACAAACATCCTTCCTGCTGAGATACAGCCACAGCCCATCTCTAACAACCAGCTAGAAAACACAACAAACATCCTTCCTGCTGAGACACAGCCCATCTCTAACAACCAGCTAGAAAACACAACACACATCCTTCCTGCTGAGACACAGCCACAGCCCATCTCTAACAACCAGCTAGAAAACACAACAAACATCCTTCCTGCTGATACACAGCCACAGCCCATCTCTAACAACCAGCTAGAAAACACAACAAACATCCTTCCTGCTGAGACACAGCCCATCTCTAACAACCAGCTAGAAAACACAACAAACATCCTTCCTGCTGATACACAGCCCATCTCTAACAACCAGCTAGAAAACACAACAAACATCCTTCCTGCTGAGATACAGCCCATCTCTAACAACCAGCTAGAAAACACAACAAACATCCTTCCTGCTGAGATACAGCCCATCTCTAACAACCAGCTAGAAAACACAACAAACATCCTTCCTGCTGATACACAGCCCATCTCTAACAACCAGCTAGAAAACACAACAAACATCCTTCCTGCTGAGCCACAGCCCATCTCTAACAACCAGCTAGAAAACACAACAAACATCCTTCCTGCTGATACACAGCCCATCTCTAACAACCAGCTAGAAAACACAACAAACATCCTTCCTGCTGAGCCACAGCCCATCTCTAACAACCAGCTAGAAAACACAACAAACATCCTTCCTGCTGAGACACAGCCACAGCCCATCTCTAACAACCAGCTAGAAAACACAACAAACATCCTTCCTGCTGATACACAGCCCATCTCTAACAACCAGCTAGAAAACACAACAAACATCCTTCCTGCTGAGACACAACCCATCTCTAACAACCAGCTAGAAAACACAACAAACATCCTTCCTGCTGAGACACAGCCACAGCCCATCTCTAACAACCAGCTAGAAAACACAACAAACATCCTTCCTGCTGATACACAGCCCATCTCTAACAACCAGCTAGAAAACACAACAAACATCCTTCCTGCTGATACACAGCCACAGCCCATCTCTAACAACCAGCTATAAAACACAACAAACATCCTTCCTGCTGAGACACAGCCACAGCCCATCTCTAACAACCAGCTAGAAAACACAACAAACATCCTTCCTGCTGATACACAGCCCATCTCTAACAACCAGCTAGAAAACACAACAAACATCCTTCCTGCTGAGATACAGCCACAGCCCATCTCTAACAACCAGCTAGAAAACACAACAAACATCCTTCCTGCTGATACACAGCCACAGCCCATCTCTAACAACCAGCTAGAAAACACAACAAACATCCTTCCTGCTGATACACAGCCACAGCCCATCTCTAACAACCAGCTAGAAAATCTAACAAACATCCTTCCTGCTGATACACAGCCCATCTCTAACAACCAGCTAGAAAACACAACAAACATCCTTCCTGCTGATACACAGCCACAGCCCATCTCTAACAACCAGCTAGAAAACACAACAAACATCCTTCCTGCTGAGACACAGCCACAGCCCATCTCTAACAACCAGCTAGAAAACACAACAAACATCCTTCCTGCTGATACACAGCCCATCTCTAACAACCAGCTAGAAAACACAACAAACATCCTTCCTGCTGAGACACAGCCCATCTCTAACAACCAGCTAGAAAACACAACAAACATCCTTCCTGCTGATACACAGCCCATCTCTAACAACCAGCTAGAAAACACAACACACATCCTTCCTGCTGAGCCACAGCCCATCTCTAACAACCAGCTAGAAAACACAACAAACATCCTTCCTGCTGAGACACAGCCACAGCCCATCTCTAACAACCAGCTAGAAAACACAACAAACATCCTTCCTGCTGATACACAGCCCATCTCTAACAACCAGCTAGAAAACACAACAAACATCCTTCCTGCTGATACACAGCCCATCTCTAACAACCAGCTAGAAAACACAACAAACATCCTTCCTGCTGAGACACAGCCCATCTCTAACAACCAGCTAGAAAACACAACAAGCATCCTTCCTGCTGATACACAGCCCATCTCTAACAACCAGCTAGAAAACACAACAAACATCCTTCCTGCTGATACACAGCCCATCTCTAACAACCAGCTAGAAAACACAACAAACATCCTTCCTGCTGATACACAGCCCATCTCTAACAACCAGCTAGAAAACACAACAAACATCCTTCCTGCTGAGACACAGCCCATCTCTAACAACCAGCTAGAAAACACAACAAACATCCTTCCTGCTGAGACACAGCCCATCTCTAACAACCAGCTAGAAAACACAACGTACATCCTTCCTGCTGATACACAGCCCATCTCTAACAACCAGCTAGAAAACACAACAAACATCCTTCCTGCTGATACACAGCCACAGCCCATCTCTAACAACCAGCTAGAAAACACAACAAACATCCTTCCTGCTGAGCCACAGCCCATCTCTAACAACCAGCTAGAAAACACAACAAACATCCTTCCTGCTGATACACAGCCACAGCCCATCTCTAACAACCAGCTAGAAAACACAACAAACATCCTTCCTGCTGATACACAGCCCATCTCTAACAACCAGCTAGAAAACACAACAAACATCCTTCCTGCTGAGCCACAGCCCATCTCTAACAACCAGCTAGAAAACACAACAAACATCCTTCCTGCTGATACACAGCCCATCTCTAACAACCAGCTAGAAAACACAACGTACATCCTTCCAGCTGATACACAGCCCATCTCTAACAACCAGCTAGAAAACACAACACACATCCTTCCTGCTGATACACAGCCACAGCCCATCTCTAACAACCAGCTAGAAAACACAACAAACATCCTTCCTGCTGATACACAGCCCATCTCTAACAACCAGCTAGAAAACACAACAAACATCCTTCCTGCTGATACACAGCCCATCTCTAACAACCAGCTAGAAAACACAACAAACATCCTTCCTGCTGAGCCACAGCCACAGCCCATCTCTAACAACCAGCTAGAAAACACAACAAACATCCTTCCTGCTGAGACACAGCCCATCTCTAACAACCAGCTAGAAAACACAACAAACATCCTTCCTGCTGATACACAGCCACAGCCCATCTCTAACAACCAGCTAGAAAACACAACAAACATCCTTCCTGCTGATACACAGCCCATCTCTAACAACCAGCTAGAAAACACAACAAACATCCTTCCTGCTGAGATACAGCCACAGCCCATCTCTAACAACCAGCTAGAAAACACAACAAACATCCTTCCTGCTGATACACAGCCACAGCCCATCTCTAACAACCAGCTAGAAAACACAACAAACATCCTTCCTGCTGAGCCACAGCCCATCTCTAACAACCAGCTAGAAAACACAACACACATCCTTCCTGCTGATACACAGCCACAGCCCATCTCTAACAACCAGCTAGAAAACACAACAAACATCCTTCCTGCTGATACACAGCCCATCTCTAACAACCAGCTAGAAAACACAACAAACATCCTTCCTGCTGATACACAGCCACAGCCCATCTCTAACAACCAGCTAGAAAACACAACAAACATCCTTCCTGCTGATACACAGCCACAGCCCATCTCTAACAACCAGCTAGAAAACACAACAAACATCCTTCCTGCTGAGACACAGCCACAGCCCATCTCTAACAACCAGCTAGAAAACACAACAAACATCCTTCCTGCTGATACACAGCCACAGCCCATCTCTAACAACCAGCTAGAAAACACAACAAACATCCTTCCTGCTGAGACATAGGCCATCTCTAACAACCAGCTAGAAAACACAACAAACATCCTTCCTGCTGATACACAGCCCATCTCTAACAACCAGCTAGAAAACACAACAAACATCCTTCCTGCTGATACACAGCCCATCTCTAACAACCAGCTAGAAAACACAACAAACATCCTTCCTGCTGAGACACAGCCCATCTCTAACAACCAGCTAGAAAACACAACAAACATCCTTCCTGCTGATACACAGCCCATCTCTAACAACCAGCTAGAAAACACAACAAACATCCTTCCTGCTGAGCCACAGCCACAGCCCATCTCTAACAACCAGCTAGAAAACACAACAAACATCCTTCCTGCTGAGACACAGCCCATCTCTAACAACCAGCTAGAAAACACAACAAACATCCTTCCTGCTGAGACACAGCCCATCTCTAACAACCAGCTAGAAAACACAACAAACATCCTTCCTGCTGAGACACAGCCACAGCCCATCTCTAACAACCAGCTAGAAAACACAACAAACATCCTTCCTGCTGATACACAGCCACAGCCCATCTCTAACAACCAGCTAGAAAACACAACAAACATCCTTCCTGCTGAGACACAGCCACAGCCCATCTCTAACAACCAGCTAGAAAACACAACAAACATCCTTCCTGCTGATACACAGCCCATCTCTAACAACCAGCTAGAAAACACAACAAACACCCTTCCTGCTGATACACAGCCCATCTCTAACAACCAGCTAGAAAACACAACAAACATCCTTCCTGCTGAGACACAGCCCATCTCTAACAACCAGCTAGAAAACACAACAAACATCCTTCCTGCTGAGACACAGCCCATCTCTAACAACCAGCTAGAAAACACAACAAACATCCTTCCTGCTGATACACAGACACAGCCCATCTCTAACAACCAGCTAGAAAACACAACAAACATCCTTCCTGCTGATACACAGCCCATCTCTAACAACCAGCTAGAAAACACAACAAACATCCTTCCTGCTGAGACACAGCCACAGCCCATCTCTAACAACCAGCTAGAAAACACAACAAACATCCTTCCTGCTGATACACAGCCACAGCCCATCTCTAACAACCAGCTAGAAAACACAACAAACATCCTTCCTGCTGATACACAGCCCATCTCTAACAACCAGCTAGAAAACACAACAAACATCCTTCCTGCTGATACACAGCCCATCTCTAACAACCAGCTAGAAAACACAACAAACATCCTTCCTGCTGTTACACAGCCACAGCCCATCTCTAACAACCAGCTAGAAAACACAACAAACATCCTTCCTGCTGAGCCACAGCCCATCTCTAACAACCAGCTAGAAAACACAACAAACATCCTTCCTGCTGATACACAGCCCATCTCTAACAACCAGCTAGAAAACACAACAAACATCCTTCCTGCTGAGATACAGCCACAGCCCATCTCTAACAACCAGCTAGAAAACACAACAAACATCCTTCCTGCTGAGACACAGCCCATCTCTAACAACCAGCTAGAAAACACAACACACATCCTTCCTGCTGAGACACAGCCACAGCCCATCTCTAACAACCAGCTAGAAAACACAACAAACATCCTTCCTGCTGATACACAGCCACAGCCCATCTCTAACAACCAGCTAGAAAACACAACAAACATCCTTCCTGCTGAGACACAGCCCATCTCTAACAACCAGCTAGAAAACACAACAAACATCCTTCCTGCTGATACACAGCCCATCTCTAACAACCAGCTAGAAAACACAACAAACATCCTTCCTGCTGAGATACAGCCCATCTCTAACAACCAGCTAGAAAACACAACAAACATCCTTCCTGCTGAGATACAGCCCATCTCTAACAACCAGCTAGAAAACACAACAAACATCCTTCCTGCTGATACACAGCCCATCTCTAACAACCAGCTAGAAAACACAACAAACATCCTTCCTGCTGAGCCACAGCCCATCTCTAACAACCAGCTAGAAAACACAACAAACATCCTTCCTGCTGATACACAGCCCATCTCTAACAACCAGCTAGAAAACACAACAAACATCCTTCCTGCTGAGCCACAGCCCATCTCTAACAACCAGCTAGAAAACACAACAAACATCCTTCCTGCTGAGACACAGCCACAGCCCATCTCTAACAACCAGCTAGAAAACACAACAAACATCTTTCCTGCTGATACACAGCCCATCTCTAACAACCAGCTAGAAAACACAACAAACATCCTTCCTGCTGATACACAGCCACAGCCCATCTCTAACAACCAGCTAGAAAACACAACAAACATCCTTCCTGCAGATACACAGCCACAGCCCATCTCTAACAACCAGCTAGAAAACACAACAAACATCCTTCCTGCTGATACACAGCCCATCTCTAACAACCAGCTAGAAAACACAACAAACATCCTTCCTGCTGATACACAGCCACAGCCCATCTCTAACAACCAGCTAGAAAAGACAACAAACATCCTTCCTGCTGAGCCACAGCCCATCTCTAACAACCAGCTAGAAAACACAACAAACATCCTTCCTGCTGATACACAGCCCATCTCTAACAACCAGCTAGAAAACACAACAAACATCCTTCCTGCTGAGATACAGCCACAGCCCATCTCTAACAACCAGCTAGAAAACACAACAAACATCCTTCCTGCTGAGACACAGCCCATCTCTAACAACCAGCTAGAAAACACAACAAACATCCTTCCTGCTGAGCCACAGCCCATCTCTAACAACCAGCTAGAAAACACAACTAACATCCTTCCTGCAGATACACAGCCCATCTCTAACAACCAGCTAGAAAACACAACAAACATCCTTCCTGCTGAGATACAGCCACAGCCCATCTCTAACAACCAGCTAGAAAACACAACAAACATCCTTCCTGCTGAGACACAGCCCATCTCTAACAACCAGCTAGAAAACACAACACACATCCTTCCTGCTGAGACACAGCCACAGCCCATCTCTAACAACCAGCTAGAAAACACAACAAACATCCTTCCTGCTGATACACAGCCACAGCCCATCTCTAACAACCAGCTAGAAAACACAACAAACATCCTTCCTGCTGAGACACAGCCCATCTCTAACAACCAGCTAGAAAACACAACAAACATCCTTCCTGCTGATACACAGCCCATCTCTAACAACCAGCTAGAAAACACAACAAACATCCTTCCTGCTGAGATACAGCCCATCTCTAACAACCAGCTAGAAAACACAACAAACATCCTTCCTGCTGAGATACAGCCCATCTCTAACAACCAGCTAGAAAACACAACAAACATCCTTCCTGCTGATACACAGCCCATCTCTAACAACCAGCTAGAAAACACAACAAACATCCTTCCTGCTGAGCCACAGCCCATCTCTAACAACCAGCTAGAAAACACAACAAACATCCTTCCTGCTGATACACAGCACATCTCTAACAACCAGCTAGAAAACACAACAAACATCCTTCCTGCTGAGCCACAGCCCATCTCTAACAACCAGCTAGAAAACACAACAAACATCCTTCCTGCTGAGACACAGCCACAGCCCATCTCTAACAACCAGCTAGAAAACACAACAAACATCCTTCCTGCTGATACACAGCCCATCTCTAACAACCAGCTAGAAAACACAACAAACATCCTTCCTGCTGAGACACAACCCATCTCTAACAACCAGCTAGAAAACACAACAAACATCCTTCCTGCTGAGACACAGCCACAGCCCATCTCTAACAACCAGCTAGAAAACACAACAAACATCTTTCCTGCTGATACACAGCCCATCTCTAACAACCAGCTAGAAAACACAACAAACATCCTTCCTGCTGATACACAGCCACAGCCCATCTCTAACAACCAGCTAGAAAACACAACAAACATCCTTCCTGCAGATACACAGCCACAGCCCATCTCTAACAACCAGCTAGAAAACACAACAAACATCCTTCCTGCTGATACACAGCCCATCTCTAACAACCAGCTAGAAAACACAACACACATCCTTCCTGCTGATACACAGCCACAGCCCATCTCTAACAACCAGCTAGAAAACACAACAAACATCCTTCCTGCTGATACACAGCCACAGCCCATCTCTAACAACCAGCTAGAAAACACAACAAACATCCTTCCTGCTGAGACACAGCCCATCTCTAACAACCAGCTACAAAACACAACACACATCCTTCCTGCTGATACACAGCCCATCTCTAACAACCAGCTAGAAAACACAACAAACATCCTTCCTGCTGAGACACAGCCCATCTCTAACAACCAGCTAGAAAACACAACAAACATCCTTCCTGCTGATACACAGCCACAGCCCATCTCTAACAACCAGCTAGAAAACACAACAAACATCCTTCCTGCTGATACACAGCCCATCTCTAACAACCAGCTAGAAAACACAACACACATCCTTCCTGCTGATACACAGCCCATCTCTAACAACCAGCTAGAAAACACAACAAACATCCTTCCTGCTGAGACACAGCCCATCTCTAACAACCAGCTAGAAAACACAACAAACATCCTTCCTGCTGATACACAGCCACAGCCCATCTCTAACAACCAGCTAGAAAACACAACACACATCCTTCCTGCTGATACACAGCCCATCTCTAACAACCAGCTAGAAAACACAACAAACATCCTTCCTGCTGAGACACAGCCACAGCCCATCTCTAACAACCAGCTAGAAAACACAACAAACATCCTTCCTGCTGAGACACAGCCCATCTCTAACAACCAGCTAGAAAACACAACAAACATCCTTCCTGCTGATACACAGCCACAGCCCATCTCTAACAACCAGCTAGAAAACACAACACACATCCTTCCTGCTGATACACAGCCCATCTCTAACAACCAGCTAGAAAACACAACAAACATCCTTCCTGCTGAGACACAGCCCATCTCTAACAACCAGCTAGAAAACACAACAAACATCCTTCCTGCTGATACACAGCCACAGCCCATCTCTAACAACCAGCTAGAAAACACAACAAACATCCTTCCTGCTGATACACAGCCCATCTCTAACAACCAGCTAGAAAACACAACAAACATCCTTCCTGCTGATACACAGCCACAGCCCATCTCTAACAACCAGCTAGAAAACACAACAAACATCCTTCCTGCTGATACACAGCCACAGCCCATCTCTAACAACCAGCTAGAAAACACAACAAACATCCTTCCTGCTGATACACAGCCCATCTCTAACAACCAGCTAGAAAACACAACAAACATCCTTCCTGCTGAGCCACAGCCCATCTCTAACAACCAGCTAGAAAACACAACAAACATCCTTCCTGCTGAGGCACAGCCACAGCCCATCTCTAACAACCAGCTAGAAAACACAACAAACATCCTTCCTGCTGAGCCACAGCCACAGCCCATCTCTAACAACCAGCTAGAAAACACAACAAACATCCTTCCTGCTGATACACAGCCCATCTCTAACAACCAGCTAGAAAACACAACAAACATCCTTCCTGCTGATACACAGCCACAGCCCATCTCTAACAACCAGCTAGAAAACACAACAAACATCCTTCCTGCTGATACACAGCCACAGCCCATCTCTAACAACCAGCTAGAAAACACAACAAACATCCTTCCTGCTGATACACAGCCACAGCCCATCTCTAACAACCAGCTAGAAAACACAACAAACATCCTTCCTGCTGAGACACAGCCACAGCCCATCTCTAACAACCAGCTAGAAAACACAACAAACATCCTTCCTGATGATACACAGCCCATCTCTAACAACCAGCTAGAAAACACAACAAACATCCTTCCTGCTGAGACACAGCCCATCTCTAACAACCAGCTAGAAAACACAACAAACATCCTTCCTGCTGAGACACAGCCCATCTCTAACAACCAGCTAGAAAACACAACAAACATCCTTCCTGCTGATACACAGCCACAGCCCATCTCTAACAACCAGCTAGAAAACACAACAAACATCCTTCCTGCTGATACACAGCCCATCTCTAACAACCAGCTAGAAAACACAACAAACATCCTTCCTGCTGAGACACAGCCCATCTCTAACAACCAGCTAGAAAACACAACAAACATCCTTCCTGCTGATACACAGCCCATCTCTAACAACCAGCTAGAAAACACAACAAACATCCTTCCTGCTGATACACAGCCACAGCCCATCTCTAACAACCAGCTAGAAAACACAACAAACATCCTTCCTGCTGATACACAGCCACAGCCCATCTCTAACAACCAGCTAGAAAACACAACAAACATCCTTCCTGCTGATACACAGCCCATCTCTAACAACCAGCTAGAAAACACAACAAACATCCTTCCTGCTGAGACACAGCCCATCTCTAACAACCAGCTAGAAAACACAACAAACATCCTTCCTGCTGATACACAGCCCATCTCTAACAACCAGCTAGAAAACACAACAAACATCCTTCCTGCTGATACACAGCCACAGCCCATCTCTAACAACCAGCTAGAAAACACAACAAACATCCTTCCTGCTGATACACAGCCACAGCCCATCTCTAACAACCAGCTAGAAAACACAACAAACATCCTTCCTGCTGATACACAGCCACAGCCCATCTCTAACAACCAGCTAGAAAACACAACAAACATCCTTCCTGCTGATACACAGCCCATCTCTAACAACCAGCTAGAAAACACAACAAACATCCTTCCTGCTGATACACAGCCACAGCCCATCTCTAACAACCAGCTAGAAAACACAACAAACATCCTTCCTGCTGAGCCACAGCCCATCTCTAACAACCAGCTAGAAAACACAACAAACATCCTTCCTGCTGATACACAGCCCATCTCTAACAACCAGCTAGAAAACACAACAAACATCCTTCCTGCTGATACACAGCCCATCTCTAACAACCAGCTAGAAAACACAACAAACATCCTTCCTGCTGATACACAGCCACAGCCCATCTCTAACAACCAGCTAGAAAACACAACAAACATCCTTCCTGCTGATACACAGCCA
The DNA here is from genome assembly GCF_905237065.1 of Salmo salar. Lineage (NCBI taxonomy): Eukaryota > Metazoa > Chordata > Actinopteri > Salmoniformes > Salmonidae > Salmo > Salmo salar. The sequence goes on along the minus strand of NW_025548883.1, from coordinate 45,053 downwards.
CAGCCCATCTCTAACAACCAGCTAGAAAACACAACAAACATCCTTCCTGCTGAGACACAGCCCATCTCTAACAACCAGCTAGAAAACACAACAAACATCCTTCCTGCTGATACACAGCCACAGCCCATCTCTAACAACCAGCTAGAAAACACAACAAACATCCTTCCTGCTGATACACAGCCCATCTCTAACAACCAGCTAGAAAACACAACAAACATCCTTCCTGCTGATACACAGCCCATCTCTAACAACCAGCTAGAAAACACAACAAACATCCTTCCTGCTGATACACAGCCACAGCCCATCTCTAACAACCAGCTAGAAAACACAACAAACATCCTTCCTGCTGATACACAGCCACAGCCCATCTCTAACAACCAGCTAGAAAACACAACACACATCCTTCCTGCTGATACACAGCCACAGCCCATCTCTAACAACCAGCTAGAAAACACAACAAACATCCTTCCTGCTGATACACAGCCCATCTCTAACAACCAGCTAGAAAACACAACAAACATCCTTCCTGCTGATACACAGCCCATCTCTAACAACCAGCTAGAAAACACAACAAACATCCTTCCTGCTGATACACAGCCCATCTCTAACAACCAGCTAGAAAACACAACAAACATCCTTCCTGCTGATACACAGCCACAGCCCATCTCTAACAACCAGCTAGAAAACACAACAAACATCCTTCCTGCTGATACACAGCCACAGCCCATCTCTAACAACCAGCTAGAAAACACAACAAACATCCTTCCTGCTGATACACAGCCCATCTCTAACAACCAGCTAGAAAACACAACAAACATCCTTCCTGCTGAGACACAGCCCATCTCTAACAACCAGCTAGAAAACACAACAAACATCCTTCCTGCAGATACACAGCCACAGCCCATCTCTAACAACCAGCTAGAAAACACAACACACATCCTTCCTGCTGATACACAGCCACAGCCCATCTCTAACAACCAGCTAGAAAACACAACAAACATCCTTCCTGCTGATACACAGCCCATCTCTAACAACCAGCTAGAAAACACAACAAACATCCTTCCTGCTGAGCCACAGCCCATCTCTAACAACCAGCTAGAAAACACAACACACATCCTTCCTGCTGAGCCACAGCCCATCTCTAACAACCAGCTAGAAAACACAACAAACATCCTTCCTGCTGATACACAGCCCATCTCTAACAACCAGCTAGAAAACACAACAAACATCCTTCCTGCTGATACACAGCCCATCTCTAACAACCAGCTAGAAAACACAACAAACATCCTTCCTGCTGATACACAGCCCATCTCTAACAACCAGCTAGAAAACACAACAAACATCCTTCCTGCTGATACACAGCCCATCTCTAACAACCAGCTAGAAAACACAACAAACATCCTTCCTGCTTAGACACAGCCCATCTCTAACAACCAGCTAGAAAACACAACAAACATCCTTCCTGCTGATACACAGCCCATCTCTAACAACCAGCTAGAAAACACAACACACATCCTTCCTGCTGATACACAGCCACAGCCCATCTCTAACAACCAGCTAGAAAACACAACAAACATCCTTCCTGCTGATACACAGCCCATCTCTAACAACCAGCTAGAAAACACAACAAACATCCTTCCTGCTGAGATACACAGCCACAGCCCATCTCTAACAACCCGCTAGAAAACACAACAAACATCCTTCCTGCTGATACACAGCCACAGCCCATCTCTAACAACCAGCTAGAAAACACAACAAACATCCTTCCTGCTGATACACAGCCACAGCCCATCTCTAACAACCAGCTAGAAAACACAACAAACATCCTTCCTGCTGATACACAGCCACAGCCCATCTCTAACAACCAGCTAGAAAACAAAACAAACATCCTTCCTGCTGATACACAGCCACAGCCCATCTCTAACAACCAGCTAGAAAACACAACAAACATCCTTCCTGCTGATACACAGCCCATCTCTAACAACCAGCTAGAAAACACAACAAACATCCTTCCTGCTGATACACAGCCCATCTCTAACAACCAGCTAGAAAACACAACACACATCCTTCCTGCTGATACACAGCCACAGCCCATCTCTAACAACCAGCTAGAAAACACAACAAACATCCTTCCTGCTGAGCCACAGCCACAGCCCATCTCTAACAACCAGCTAGAAAACACAACAAACATCCTTCCTGCTGATACACAGCCACAGCCCATCTCTAACAACCAGCTAGAAAACACAACAAACATCCTTCCTGCTGATACACAGCCCATCTCTAACAACCAGCTAGAAAACACAACAAACATCCTTCCTGCTGATACACAGCCCATCTCTAACAACCAGCTAGAAAACACAACAAACATCCTTCCTGCTGATACACAGCCACAGCCCATCTCTAACAACCAGCTAGAAAACACAACAAACATCCTTCCTGCTGAGACACAGCCCATCTCTAACAACCAGCTAGAAAACACAACAAACATCCTTCCTGCTGAGACACAGCCCATCTCTAACAACCAGCTAGAAAACACAACAAACATCCTTCCTGCTGATACACAGCCACAGCCCATCTCTAACAACCAGCTAGAAAACACAACAAACATCCTTCCTGCTGATACACAGCCCATCTCTAACAACCAGCTAGAAAACACAACAAACATCCTTCCTGCTGAGACACAGCCACAGCCCATCTCTAACAACCAGCTAGAAAACACAACAAACATCCTTCCTGCTGATACACAGCCACAGCCCATCTCTAACAACCAGCTAGAAAACACAACAAACATCCTTCCTGCTGATACACAGCCACAGCCCATCTCTAACAACCAGCTAGAAAACACAACAAACATCCTTCCTGCTGAGACACAGCCACAGCCCATCTCTAACAACCAGCTAGAAAACACAACAAACATCCTTCCTGCTGATACACAGCCCATCTCTAACAACCAGCTAGAAAACACAACACACATCCTTCCTGCTGAGCCACAGCCCATCTCTAACAACCAGCTAGAAAACACAACAAACATCCTTCCTGCTGATACACAGCCCATCTCTAACAACCAGCTAGAAAACACAACACACATCCTTCCTGCTGAGACACAGCCCATCTCTAACAACCAGCTAGAAAACACAACAAACATCCTTCCTGCTGATACACAGCCCATCTCTAACAACCAGCTAGAAAACACAACAAACATCCTTCCTGCTGATACACAGCCCATCTCTAACAACCAGCTAGAAAACACAACAAACATCCTTCCTGCTTAGACACAGCCCATCTCTAACAACCAGCTAGAAAACACAACAAACATCCTTCCTGCTGATACACAGCCACAGCCCATCTCTAACAACCAGCTAGAAAACACAACAAACATCCTTCCTGCTGAGACACAGCCCATCTCTAACAACCAGCTAGAAAACACAACAAACATCCTTCCTGCTGAGACACAGCCCATCTCTAACAACCAGCTAGAAAACACAACAAACATCCTTCCTGCTGATACACAGCCCATCTCTAACAACCAGCTAGAAAACACAACAAACATCCTTCCTGCTGAGACACAGCCACAGCCCATCTCTAACAACCAGCTAGAAAACACAACAAACATCCTTCCTGCTGATACACAGCCACAGCCCATCTCTAACAACCAGCTAGAAAACACAACAAACATCCTTCCTGCTGATACACAGCCACAGCCCATCTCTAACAACCAGCTAGAAAACACAACAAACATCCTTCCTGCTGAGACACAGCCACAGCCCATCTCTAACAACCAGCTAGAAAACACAACAAACATCCTTCCTGCTGATACACAGCCACAGCCCATCTCTAACAACCAGCTAGAAAACACAACAAACATCCTTCCTGCTGATACACAGCCCATCTCTAACAACCAGCTAGAAAACACAACACACATCCTTCCTGCTGATACACAGCCACAGCCCATCTCTAACAACCAGCTAGAAAACACAACAAACATCCTTCCTGCTGATACACAGCCCATCTCTAACAACCAGCTAGAAAACACAACAAACATCCTTCCTGCTGATACACAGCCCATCTCTAACAACCAGCTAGAAAACACAACAAACATCCTTCCTGCTGAGACACAGCCCATCTCTAACAACCAGCTAGAAAACACAACAAACATCCTTCCTGCTGATACACAGCCACAGCCCATCTCTAACAACCAGCTAGAAAACACAACAAACATCCTTCCTGCTGAGACACAGCCCATCTCTAACAACCAGCTAGAAAACACAACAAACACCCTTCCTGCTGATACACAGCCCATCTCTAACAACCAGCTAGAAAACACAACACACATCCTTCCTGCTTAGACACAGCCCATCTCTAACAACCAGCTAGAAAACACAACAAACATCCTTCCTGCTTAGACACAGCCCATCTCTAACAACCAGCTAGAAAACACAACAAACATCCTTCCTGCTGATACACAGCCACAGCCCATCTCTAACAACCAGCTAGAAAACACAACAAACATCCTTCCTGCTGAGACACAGCCCATCTCTAACAACCAGCTAGAAAACACAACAAACATCCTTCCTGCTGAGACACAGCCCATCTCTAACAACCAGCTAGAAAACACAACAAACATCCTTCCTGCTGATACACAGCCACAGCCCATCTCTAACAACCAGCTAGAAAACACAACAAACATCCTTCCTGCTGATACACAGCCCATCTCTAACAACCAGCTAGAAAACACAACAAACATCCTTCCTGCTGAGACACAGCCACAGCCCATCTCTAACAACCAGCTAGAAAACACAACAAACATCCTTCCTGCTGATACACAGCCACAGCCCATCTCTAACAACCAGCTAGAAAACACAACAAACATCCTTCCTGCTGATACACAGCCACAGCCCATCTCTAACAACCAGCTAGAAAACACAACAAACATCCTTCCTGCTGAGACACAGCCACAGCCCATCTCTAACAACCAGCTAGAAAACACAACAAACATCCTTCCTGCTGATACACAGCCCATCTCTAACAACCAGCTAGAAAACACAACAAACATCCTTCCTGCTGATACACAGCCCATCTCTAACAACCAGCTAGAAAACACAACAAACATCCTTCCTGCTGATACACAGCCCATCTCTAACAACCAGCTAGAAAACACAACAAACATCCTTCCTGCTGATACACAGCCCATCTCTAACAACCAGCTAGAAAACACAACAAACATCCTTCCTGCTGATACACAGCCACAGCCCATCTCTAACAACCAGCTAGAAAACACAACACACATCCTTCCTGCTGATACACAGCCACAGCCCATCTCTAACAACCAGCTAGAAAACACAACAAACATCCTTCCTGCTGATACACAGCCCATCTCTAACAACCAGCTAGAAAACACAACAAACATCCTTCCTGCTGATACACAGCCCATCTCTAACAACCAGCTAGAAAACACAACAAACATCCTTCCTGCTGATACACAGCCACAGCCCATCTCTAACAACCAGCTAGAAAACACAACAAACATCCTTCCTGCTGATACACAGCCACAGCCCATCTCTAACAACCAGCTAGAAAACACAACAAACATCCTTCCTGCTGATACACAGCCCATCTCTAACAACCAGCTAGAAAACACAACAAACATCCTTCCTGCTGATACACAGCCCATCTCTAACAACCAGCTAGAAAACACAACAAACATCCTTCCTGCTGATACACAGCCACAGCCCATCTCTAACAACCAGCTAGAAAACACAACAAACATCCTTCCTGCTGATACACAGCCACAGCCCATCTCTAACAACCAGCTAGAAAACACAACAAACATCCTTCCTGCAGATACACAGCCCATCTCTAACAACCAGCTAGAAAACACAACAAACATCCTTCCTGCTGATACACAGCCCATCTCTAACAACCAGCTAGAAAACACAACAAACATCCTTCCTGCTGATACACAGCCACAGCCCATCTCTAACAACCAGCTAGAAAACACAACACACATCCTTCCTGCTGAGACACAGCCACAGCCCATCTCTAACAACCAGCTAGAAAACACAACAAACATCCTTCCTGCTGATACACAGCCACAGCCCATCTCTAACAACCAGCTAGAAAACACAACAAACATCCTTCCTGCTGATACACAGCCCATCTCTAACAACCAGCTAGAAAACACAACAAACATCCTTCCTGCTGAGACACAGCCCATCTCTAACAACCAGCTAGAAAACACAACAAACATCCTTCCTGCTGATACACAGCCACAGCCCATCTCTAACAACCAGCTAGAAAACACAACAAACATCCTTCCTGCTGATACACAGCCACAGCCCATCTCTAACAACCAGCTAGAAAACACAACACACATCCTTCCTGCTGAGCCACAGCCACAGCCCATCTCTAACAACCAGCTAGAAAACACAACACACATCCTTCCTGCTGAGCCACAGCCACAGCCCATCTCTAACAACCAGCTAGAAAACACAACAAACATCCTTCCTGCTGATACACAGCCACAGCCCATCTCTAACAACCAGCTAGAAAACACAACAAACATCCTTCCTGCTGATACACAGCCCATCTCTAACAACCAGCTAGAAAACACAACAAACATCCTTCCTGCTGATACACAGCCCATCTCTAACAACCAGCTAGAAAACACAACAAACATCCTTCCTGCTGAGACACAGCCACAGCCCATCTCTAACAACCAGCTAGAAAACACAACAAACATCCTTCCTGCTGATACACAGCCACAGCCCATCTCTAACAACCAGCTAGAAAACACAACAAACATCCTTCCTGCTGATACACAGCCCATCTCTAACAACCAGCTAGAAAACACAACAAACATCCTTCCTGCTGATACACAGCCACAGCCCATCTCTAACAACCAGCTAGAAAACACAACAAACATCCTTCCTGCTGATACACAGCCCATCTCTAACAACCAGCTAGAAAACACAACAAACATCCTTCCTGCTGATACACAGCCACAGCCCATCTCTAACAACCAGCTAGAAAACACAACAAACATCCTTCCTGCTGATACACAGCCACAGCCCATCTCTAACAACCAGCTAGAAAACACAACAAACATCCTTCCTGCTGATACACAGCCACAGCCCATCTCTAACAACCAGCTAGAAAACACAACACACATCCTTCCTGCTGATACACAGCCACAGCCCATCTCTAACAACCAGCTAGAAAACACAACAAACACCCTTCCTGCTGATACACAGCCACAGCCCATCTCTAACAACCAGCTAGAAAACACAACAAACATCCTTCCTGCTGATACACAGCCCATCTCTAACAACCAGCTAGAAAACACAACAAACATCCTTCCTGCTGATACACAGCCACAGCCCATCTCTAACAACCAGCTAGAAAACACAACAAACATCCTTCCTGCTGATACACAGCCACAGCCCATCTCTAACAACCAGCTAGAAAACACAACAAACATCCTTCCTGCTGATACACAGCCCATCTCTAACAACCAGCTAGAAAACACAACAAACATCCTTCCTGCTGAGACACAGCCCATCTCTAACAACCAGCTAGAAAACACAACAAACATCCTTCCTGCTGATACACAGCCACAGCCCATCTCTAACAACCAGCTAGAAAACACAACAAACACCCTTCCTGCTGATACACAGCCACAGCCCATCTCTAACAACCAGCTAGAAAACACAACAAACATCCTTCCTGCTGATACACAGCCCATCTCTAACAACCAGCTAGAAAACACAACAAACATCCTTCCTGCTGATACACAGCCCATCTCTAACAACCAGCTAGAAAACACAACAAACATCCTTCCTGCTGATACACAGCCCATCTCTAACAACCAGCTAGAAAACACAACAAACACCCTTCCTGCTGATACACAGCCACAGCCCATCTCTAACAACCAGCTAGAAAACACAACAAACATCCTTCCTGCTGATACACAGCCCATCTCTAACAACCAGCTAGAAAACACAACAAACACCCTTCCTGCTGATACACAGCCCATCTCTAACAACCAGCTAGAAAACACAACAAACATCCTTCCTGCTGAGACACAGCCCATCACTAACAACCAGCTAGAAAACACAACAAACATCCTTCCTGCTGATACACAGCCACAGCCCATCTCTAACAACCAGCTAGAAAACACAACAAACATCCTTCCTGCTGATACACAGCCCATCTCTAACAACCAGCTAGAAAACACAACAAACATCCTTCCTGCTGATACACAGCCACAGCCCATCTCTAACAACCAGCTAGAAAACACAACAAACATCCTTCCTGCTGATACACAGCCACAGCCCATCTCTAACAACCAGCTAGAAAACACAACAAACATCCTTCCTGCTGATACACAGCCACAGCCCATCTCTAACAACCAGCTAGAAAACACAACAAACATCCTTCCTGCTGATACACAGCCCATCTCTAACAACCAGCTAGAAAACACAACAAACATCCTTCCTGCTGATACACAGCCCATCTCTAACAACCAGCTAGAAAACACAACAAACATCCTTCCTGCTGAGCCACAGCCCATCTCTAACAACCAGCTAGAAAACACAACAAACATCCTTCCTGCTGAGACACAGCCCATCTCTAACAACCAGCTAGAAAACACAACAAACATCCTTCCTGCTGATACACAGCCACAGCCCATCTCTAACAACCAGCTAGAAAACACAACAAACATCCTTCCTGCTGATACACAGCCCATCTCTAACAACCAGCTAGAAAACACAACAAACATCCTTCCTGCTGATACACAGCCACAGCCCATCTCTAACAACCAGCTAGAAAACACAACAAACATCCTTCCTGCTGATACACAGCCCATCTCTAACAACCAGCTAGAAAACACAACAAACATCCTTCCTGCTGAGCCACAGCCACAGCCCATCTCTAACAACCAGCTAGAAAACACAACAAACATCCTTCCTGCTGAGACACAGCCCATCTCTAACAACCAGCTAGAAAACACAACAAACATCCTTCCTGCTGATACACAGCCCATCTCTAACAACCAGCTAGAAAACACAACAAACATCCTTCCTGCTGATACACACCCACAGCCCATCTCTAACAACCAGCTAGAAAACACAACAAACATCCTTCCTGCTGATACACACCCACAGCCCATCTCTAACAACCAGCTAGAAAACACAACAAACACCCTTCCTGCTGATACACAGCCACAGCCCATCTCTAACAACCAGCTAGAAAACACAACAAACATCCTTCCTGCTGAGACACAGCCCATCTCTAACAACCAGCTAGAAAACACAACAAACATCCTTCCTGCTGATACACAGCCACAGCCCATCTCTAACAACCAGCTAGAAAACACAACAAACATCCTTCCTGCTGAGACATAGGCCATCTCTAACAACCAGCTAGAAAACACAACAAACACCCTTCCTGCTGAGACATAGCCCATCTCTAACAACCAGCTAGAAAACACAACAAACACCCTTCCTGCTGATACACAGCCACAGCCCATCTCTAACAACCAGCTAGAAAACACAACACACATCCTTCCTGCTGATACACAGCCCATCTCTAACAACCAGCTAGAAAACACAACAAACATCCTTCCTGCTGATACACAGCCCATCTCTAACAACCAGCTAGAAAACACAACAAACATCCTTCCTGCTGATACACAGCCACAGCCCATCTCTAACAACCAGCTAGAAAACACAACAAACATCCTTCCTGCTGATACACAGCCCATCTCTAACAACCAGCTAGAAAACACAACAAACATCCTTCCTGCTGATACACAGCCCATCTCTAACAACCAGCTAGAAAACACAACAAACATCCTTCCTGCTGATACACAGCCACAGCCCATCTCTAACAACCAGCTAGAAAACACAACAAACATCCTTCCTGCTGATACACAGCCACAGCCCATCTCTAACAACCAGCTAGAAAACACAACAAACATCCTTCCTGCTGATACACAGCCACAGCCCATCTCTAACAACCAGCTAGAAAACACAACAAACATCCTTCCTGCTGAGACACAGCCACAGCCCATCTCTAACAACCAGCTAGAAAACACAACAAACACCCTTCCTGCTGATACACAGCCCATCTCTAACAACCAGCTAGAAAACACAACAAACATCCTTCCTGCTGATACACAGCCCATCTCTAACAACCAGCTAGAAAACACAACAAACATCCTTCCTGCTGATACACAGCCCATCTCTAACAACCAGCTAGAAAACACAACAAACATCCTTCCTGCTGAGACACAGCCCATCTCTAACAACCAGCTAGAAAACACAACAAACATCCTTCCTGCTGATACACAGCCCATCTCTAACAACCAGCTAGAAAATACAACAAACATCCTTCCTGCTGAGACACAGCCCATCTCTAACAACCAGCTAGAAAACACAACAAACATCCTTCCTGCTGAGACACAGCCCATCTCTAACAACCAGCTAGAAAACACAACAAACATCCTTCCTGCTGATACACAGCCACAGCCCATCTCTAACAACCAGCTAGAAAACACAACAAACATCCTTCCTGCTGAGACACAGCCACAGCCCATCTCTAACAACCAGCTAGAAAACACAACACACATCCTTCCTGCTGAGACACAGCCACAGCCCATCTCTAACAACCAGCTAGAAAACACAACAAACATCCTTCCTGCTGATACACAGCCACAGCCCATCTCTAACAACCAGCTAGAAAACACAACAAACATCCTTCCTGCTGATACACAGCCCATCTCTAACAACCAGCTAGAAAACACAACAAACATCCTTCCTGCTGATACACAGCCCATCTCTAACAACCAGCTACAAAACACAACAAACATCCTTCCTGCTGAGCCACAGCCACAGCCCATCTCTAACAACCAGCTAGAAAACACAACAAACATCCTTCCTGCTTATACACAGCCCATCTCTAACAACCAGCTAGAAAACACAACAAACATCCTTCCTGCTGAGACACAGCCACAGCCCATCTCTAACAACCAGCTAGAAAACACAACAAACATCCTTCCTGCTGAGACACAGCCACAGCCCATCTCTAACAACCAGCTAGAAAACACAACAAACATCCTTCCTGCTGAGACACAGCCCATCTCTAACAACCAGCTAGAAAACACAACAAACATCCTTCCTGCTGATACACAGCCACAGCCCATCTCTAACAACCAGCTAGAAAACACAACAAACATCCTTCCTGCTGATACACAGCCCATCTCTAACAACCAGCTAGAAAACACAACAAACATCCTTCCTGCTGATACACAGCCACAGCCCATCTCTAACAACCAGCTAGAAAACACAACAAACATCCTTCCTGCTGATACACAGCCACAGCCCATCTCTAACAACCAGCTAGAAAACACAACAAACATCCTTCCTGCTGAGACACAGCCCATCTCTAACAACCAGCTAGAAAACACAACAAACATCCTTCCTGCTGATACACACCCACAGCCCATCTCTAACAACCAGCTAGAAAACACAACAAACATCCTTCCTGCTGATACACAGCCACAGCCCATCTCTAACAACCAGCTAGAAAACACAACAAACATCCTTCCTGCTGAGACACAGCCCATCTCTAACAACCAGCTAGAAAACACAACAAACATCCTTCCTGCTGATACACAGCCCATCTCTAACAACCAGCTAGAAAACACAACACACATCCTTCCTGCTGATACACAGCCCATCTCTAACAACCAGCTAGAAAACACAACACACATCCTTCCTGCTGATACACAGCCACAGCCCATCTCTAACAACCAGCTAGAAAACACAACAAACATCCTTCCTGCTGATACACAGCCCATCTCTAACAACCAGCTAGAAAACACAACACACATCCTTCCTGCTGAGACACAGCCCATCTCTAACAACCAGCTAGAAAACACAACAAACATCCTTCCTGCTGATACACAGCCCATCTCTAACAACCAGCTAGAAAACACAACAAACATCCTTCCTGCTGATACACAGCCACAGCCCATCTCTAACAACCAGCTAGAAAACACAACAAACATCCTTCCTGCTGAGACACAGCCACAGCCCATCTCTAACAACCAGCTAGAAAACACAACAAACATCCTTCCTGCTGATACACAGCCCATCTCTAACAACCAGCTAGAAAACACAACAAACATCCTTCCTGCTGATACACAGCCACAGCCCATCTCTAACAACCAGCTAGAAAACACAACACACATCCTTCCTGCTGATACACAGCCACAGCCCATCTCTAACAACCAGCTAGAAAACACAACAAACATCCTTCCTGCTGATACACAGCCCATCTCTAACAACCAGCTAGAAAACACAACACACATCCTTCCTGCTGATACACAGCCCATCTCTAACAACCAGCTAGAAAACACAACAAACATCCTTCCTGCTGATACACAGCCCATCTCTAACAACCAGCTAGAAAACACAACAAACATCCTTCCTGCTGAGACACAGCCACAGCCCATCTCTAACAACCAGCTAGAAAACACAACAAACATCCTTCCTGCTGATACACAGCCCATCTCTAACAACCAGCTAGAAAACACAACAAACATCCTTCCTGCTGAGACACAGCCCATCTCTAACAACCAGCTAGAAAACACAACAAACATCCTTCCTGCTGATACACAGCCCATCTCTAACAACCAGCTAGAAAACACAACAAACATCCTTCCTGCTGATACACAGCCCATCTCTAACAACCAGCTAGAAAACACAACAAACATCCTTCCTGCTGATACACAGCCCATCTCTAACAACCAGCTAGAAAACACAACAAACATCCTTCCTGCTGATACACAGCCCATCTCTAACAACCAGCTAGAAAACACAACAAACATCCTTCCTGCTGATACACAGCCACAGCCCATCTCTAACAACCAGCTAGAAAACACAACACACATCCTTCCTGCTGATACACAGCCCATCTCTAACAACCAGCTAGAAAACACAACAAACATCCTTCCTGCTGATACACAGCCACAGCCCATCTCTAACAACCAGCTAGAAAACACAACAAACATCCTTCCTGCTGATACACAGCCACAGCCCATCTCTAACAACCAGCTAGAAAACACAACAAACATCCTTCCTGCTGATACACAGCCACAGCCCATCTCTAACAACCAGCTAGAAAACACAACAAACATCCTTCCTGCTGATACACAGCCACAGCCCATCTCTAACAACCAGCTAGAAAACACAACACACATCCTTCCTGCTGATACACAGCCCATCTCTAACAACCAGCTACAAAACACAACAAACATCCTTCCTGCTGAGACACAGCCACAGCCCATCTCTAACAACCAGCTAGAAAACACAACAAACATCCTTCCTGCTGATACACAGCCACAGCCCATCTCTAACAACCAGCTAGAAAACACAACAAACATCCTTCCTGCTGATACACAGCCACAGCCCATCTCTAACAACCAGCTAGAAAACACAACAAACATCCTTCCTGCTGAGCCACAGCCCATCTCTAACAACCAGCTAGAAAACACAACAAACATCCTTCCTGCTGATACACAGCCACAGCCCATCTCTAACAACCAGCTAGAAAACACAACAAACATCCTTCCTGCTGAGACACAGCCACAGCCCATCTCTAACAACCAGCTAGAAAACACAACAAACATCCTTCCTGCTGATACACAGCCACAGCCCATCTCTAACAACCAGCTAGAAAACACAACAAACATCCTTCCTGCTGATACACAGCCACAGCCCATCTCTAACAACCAGCTAGAAAACACAACAAACATCCTTCCTGCTGATACACAGCCACAGCCCATCTCTAACAACCAGCTAGAAAACACAACAAACATCCTTCCTGCTGATACACAGCCACAGCCCATCTCTAACAACCAGCTAGAAAACACAACAAACATCCTTCCTGCTGATACACAGCCACAGCCCATCTCTAACAACCAGCTAGAAAACACAACAAACATCCTTCCTGCTGAGACACAGCCCATCTCTAACAACCAGCTAGAAAACACAACAAACATCCTTCCTGCTGAGATACAGCCCATCTCTAACAACCAGCTAGAAAACACAACAAACATCCTTCCTGCTGATACACAGCCCATCTCTAACAACCAGCTAGAAAACACAACAAACATCCTTCCTGCTGATACACAGCCACAGCCCATCTCTAACAACCAGCTAGAAAACACAACAAACATCCTTCCTGCTGAGACACAGCCACAGCCCATCTCTAACAACCAGCTAGAAAACACAACAAACATCCTTCCTGCTGATACACAGCCCATCTCTAACAACCAGCTAGAAAACACAACAAACATCCTTCCTGCTGATACACAGCCCATCTCTAACAACCAGCTAGAAAACACAACAAACATCCTTCCTGCTGATACACAGCCACAGCCCATCTCTAACAACCAGCTAGAAAACACAACAAACATCCTTCCTGCTGAGCCACAGCCACAGCCCATCTCTAACAACCAGCTAGAAAACACAACACACATCCTTCCTGCTGATACACAGCCCATCTCTAACAACCAGCTAGAAAACACAACAAACATCCTTCCTGCTGAGCCACAGCCACAGCCCATCTCTAACAACCAGCTAGAAAACACAACAAACATCCTTCCTGCTGATACACAGCCCATCTCTAACAACCAGCTAGAAAACACAACAAACATCCTTCCTGCTGATACACAGCCCATCTCTAACAACCAGCTAGAAAACACAACACACATCCTTCCTGCTGATACACAGCCACAGCCCATCTCTAACAACCAGCTAGAAAACACAACAAACATCCTTCCTGCTGATACACAGCCCATCTCTAACAACCAGCTAGAAAACACAACAAACACCCTTCCTGCTGAGACACAGCCACAGCCCATCTCTAACAACCAGCTAGAAAACACAACACACATCCTTCCTGCTGATACACAGCCACAGCCCATCTCTAACAACCAGCTAGAAAACACAACAAACATCCTTCCTGCTGATACACAGCCCATCTCTAACAACCAGCTAGAAAACACAACAAACATCCTTCCTGCTGATACACAGCCACAGCCCATCTCTAACAACCAGCTAGAAAACACAACAAACATCCTTCCTGCTGATACACAGCCACAGCCCATCTCTAACAACCAGCTAGAAAACACAACAAACATCCTTCCTGCTGATACACAGCCCATCTCTAACAACCAGCTAGAAAACACAACAAACATCCTTCCTGCTGATACACAGCCCATCTCTAACAACCAGCTAGAAAACACAACAAACATCCTTCCTGCTGATACACAGCCCATCTCTAACAACCAGCTAGAAAACACAACAAACATCCTTCCTGCTGATACACAGCCACAGCCCATCTCTAACAACCAGCTAGAAAACACAACACACATCCTTCCTGCTGATACACAGCCCATCTCTAACAACCAGCTAGAAAACACAACAAACATCCTTCCTGCTGAGCCACAGCCCATCTCTAACAACCAGCTAGAAAACACAACAAACATCCTTCCTGCTGATACACAGCCACAGCCCATCTCTAACAACCAGCTAGAAAACACAACAAACATCCTTCCTGCTGAGACACAGCCACAGCCCATCTCTAACAACCAGCTAGAAAACACAACAAACATCCTTCCTGCTGATACACAGCCCATCTCTAACAACCAGCTAGAAAACACAACAAACATCCTTCCTGCTGATACACAGCCACAGCCCATCTCTAACAACCAGCTAGAAAACACAACAAACATCCTTCCTGCTGAGACACAGCCCATCTCTAACAACCAGCTAGAAAACACAACAAACATCCTTCCTGCTGATACACAGCCACAGCCCATCTCTAACAACCAGCTAGAAAACACAACACACATCCTTCCTGCTGATACACAGCCACAGCCCATCTCTAACAACCAGCTAGAAAACACAACACACATCCTTCCTGCTGATACACAGCCACAGCCCATCTCTAACAACCAGCTAGAAAACACAACAAACACCCTTCCTGCTGATACACAGCCACAGCCCATCTCTAACAACCAGCTAGAAAACACAACAAACATCCTTCCTGCTGATACACAGCCCATCTCTAACAACCAGCTAGAAAACACAACAAACATCCTTCCTGCTGATACACAGCCACAGCCCATCTCTAACAACCAGCTAGAAAACACAACAAACACCCTTCCTGCTGATACACAGCCACAGCCCATCTCTAACAACCAGCTAGAAAACACAACAAACATCCTTCCTGCTGAGACACAGCCCATCTCTAACAACCAGCTAGAAAACACAACAAACATCCTTCCTGCTGAGCCACAGCCCATCTCTAACAACCAGCTAGAAAACACAACAAACATCCTTCCTGCTGAGACACAGCCACAGCCCATCTCTAACAACCAGCTAGAAAACACAACAAACATCCTTCCTGCTGAGACACAGCCACAGCCCATCTCTAACAACCAGCTAGAAAACACAACACACATCCTTCCTGCTGATACACAGCCACAGCCCATCTCTAACAACCAGCTAGAAAACACAACAAACATCCTTCCTGCTGAGACACAGCCACAGCCCATCTCTAACAACCAGCTAGAAAACACAACAAACATCCTTCCTGCTGATACACAGCCACAGCCCATCTCTAACAACCAGCTAGAAAACACAACAAACATCCTTCCTGCTGAGACACAGCCCATCTCTAACAACCAGCTAGAAAACACAACAAACATCCTTCCTGCTGATACACAGCCCATCTCTAACAACCAGCTAGAAAACACAACAAACATCCTTCCTGCTGATACACAGCCCATCTCTAACAACCAGCTAGAAAACACAACAAACATCCTTCCTGCTGATACACAGCCCATCTCTAACAACCAGCTAGAAAACACAACAAACATCCTTCCTGCTGATACACAGCCACAGCCCATCTCTAACAACCAGCTAGAAAACACAACAAACATCCTTCCTGCTGAGACACAGCCCATCTCTAACAACCAGCTAGAAAACACAACAAACATCCTTCCTGCTGAGACACAGCCCATCTCTAACAACCAGCTAGAAAACACAACAAACATCCTTCCTGCTGATACACAGCCCATCTCTAACAACCAGCTAGAAAACACAACAAACATCCTTCCTGCTGATACACAGCCCATCTCTAACAACCAGCTAGAAAACACAACAAACATCCTTCCTGCTGATACACAGCCACAGCCCATCTCTAACAACCAGCTAGAAAACACAACAAACATCCTTCCTGCTGATACACAGCCACAGCCCATCTCTAACAACCAGCTAGAAAACACAACAAACATCCTTCCTGCTGAGACACAGCCACAGCCCATCTCTAACAACCAGCTAGAAAACACAACAAACATCCTTCCTGCTGATACACAGCCACAGCCCATCTCTAACAACCAGCTAGAAAACACAACAAACATCCTTCCTGCTGAGCCACAGCCCATCTCTAACAACCAGCTAGAAAACACAACAAACATCCTTCCTGCTGAGACACAGCCACAGCCCATCTCTAACAACCAGCTAGAAAACACAACAAACATCCTTCCTGCTGATACACAGCCCATCTCTAACAACCAGCTAGAAAACACAACAAACATCCTTCCTGCTGATACACAGCCACAGCCCATCTCTAACAACCAGCTAGAAAACACAACAAACATCCTTCCTGCTGATACACAGCCCATCTCTAACAACCAGCTAGAAAACACAACAAACATCCTTCCTGCTGATACACAGCCACAGCCCATCTCTAACAACCAGCTAGAAAACACAACAAACATCCTTCCTGCTGATACACAGCCCATCTCTAACAACCAGCTAGAAAACACAACAAACATCCTTCCTGCTGATACACAGCCACAGCCCATCTCTAACAACCAGCTAGAAAACACAACGTACACCCTTCCTGCTGAGACACAGCCACAGCCCATCTCTAACAACCAGCTAGAAAACACAACGTACATCCTTCCTGCTGATACACAGCCCATCTCTAACAACCAGCTAGAAAACACAACAAACATCCTTCCTGCTGATACACAGCCCATCTCTAACAACCAGCTAGAAAACACAACAAACACCCTTCCTGCTGATACACAGCCACAGCCCATCTCTAACAACCAGCTAGAAAACACAACAAACATCCTTCCTGCTGATACACAGCCACAGCCCATCTCTAACAACCAGCTAGAAAACACAACAAACATCCTTCCTGCTGATACACAGCCCATCTCTAACAACCAGCTAGAAAACACAACAAACATCCTTCCTGCTGATACACAGCCCATCTCTAACAACCAGCTAGAAAACACAACAAACATCCTTCCTGCTGATACACAGCCACAGCCCATCTCTAACAACCAGCTAGAAAACACAACAAACATCCTTCCTGCTGATACACAGCCCATCTCTAACAACCAGCTAGAAAACACAACAAACATCCTTCCTGCTGATACACAGCCCATCTCTAACAACCAGCTAGAAAACACAACAAACATCCTTCCTGCTGATACACAGCCCATCTCTAACAACCAGCTAGAAAACACAACACACATCCTTCCTGCTGAGACACAGCCACAGCCCATCTCTAACAACCAGCTAGAAAACACAACAAACATCCTTCCTGCTGATACACAGCCACAGCCCATCTCTAACAACCAGCTAGAAAACACAACAAACATCCTTCCTGCTGATACACAGCCCATCTCTAACAACCAGCTAGAAAACACAACAAACATCCTTCCTGCTGATACACAGCCACAGCCCATCTCTAACAACCAGCTAGAAAACACAACAAACATCCTTCCTGCTGATACACAGCCACAGCCCATCTCTAACAACCAGCTAGAAAACACAACAAACATCCTTCCTGCTGATACACAGCCCATCTCTAACAACCAGCTAGAAAACACAACAAACATCCTTCCTGCTGAGCCACAGCCCATCTCTAACAACCAGCTAGAAAACACAACACACATCCTTCCTGCTGATACACAGCCACAGCCCATCTCTAACAACCAGCTAGAAAACACAACAAACATCCTTCCTGCTGAGCCACAGCCACAGCCCATCTCTAACAACCAGCTAGAAAACACAACAAACATCCTTCCTGCTGATACACAGCCACAGCCCATCTCTAACAACCAGCTAGAAAACACAACACACATCCTTCCTGCTGATACACAGCCCATCTCTAACAACCAGCTAGAAAACACAACAAACATCCTTCCTGCTGATACACAGCCCATCTCTAACAACCAGCTAGAAAACACAACAAACATCCTTCCTGCTGAGCCACAGCCCATCTCTAACAACCAGCTAGAAAACACAACAAACATCCTTCCTGCTGATACACAGCCCATCTCTAACAACCAGCTAGAAAACACAACAAACATCCTTCCTGCTGAGACACAGCCACAGCCCATCTCTAACAACCAGCTAGAAAACACAACAAACATCCTTCCTGCTGATACACAGCCCATCTCTAACAACCAGCTAGAAAACACAACACACATCCTTCCTGCTTAGCCACAGCCACAGCCCATCTCTAACAACCAGCTAGAAAACACAACACACATCCTTCCTGCTGAGCCACAGCCACAGCCCATCTCTAACAACCAGCTAGAAAACACAACACACATCCTTCCTGCTGAGCCACAGCCACAGCCCATCTCTAACAACCAGCTAGAAAACACAACAAACATCCTTCCTGCTGATACACAGCCCATCTCTAACAACCAGCTAGAAAACACAACAAACATCCTTCCTGCTGATACACAGCCCATCTCTAACAACCAGCTAGAAAACACAACAAACATCCTTCCTGCTGAGACACAGCCCATCTCTAACAACCAGCTAGAAAACACAACAAACATCCTTCCTGCTGAGACACAGCCCATCTCTAACAACCAGCTAGAAAACACAACAAACATCCTTCCTGCTGATACACAGCCACAGCCCATCTCTAACAACCAGCTAGAAAACACAACACACATCCTTCCTGCTGATACACAGCCACAGCCCATCTCTAACAACCAGCTAGAAAACACAACAAACATCCTTCCTGCTGATACACAGCCACAGCCCATCTCTAACAACCAGCTAGAAAACACAACAAACATCCTTCCTGCTGATACACAGCCACAGCCCATCTCTAACAACCAGCTAGAAAACACAACAAACATCCTTCCTGCTGATACACAGCCCATCTCTAACAACCAGCTAGAAAACACAACAAACATCCTTCCTGCTGAGACACAGCCACAGCCCATCTCTAACAACCAGCTAGAAAACACAACACACATCCTTCCTGCTGATACACAGCCCATCTCTAACAACCAGCTAGAAAACACAACAAACATCCTTCCTGCTGATACACAGCCACAGCCCATCTCTAACAACCAGCTAGAAAACACAACAAACATCCTTCCTGCTGATACACAGCCCATCTCTAACAACCAGTCTAATGAAGGCACCATGGGTATCAATTACACCATGTCAATGTCCTATCTGTCAATGGAGATATACTGCTGTGGGTCTGACCTGTAGTACTCTGTGTGGATAGTATGTAGATATACTGCTGTGGGTCTGACCTGCAGTACTCTGTGTGGATAGTATGTAGATATACTGCTGTGGGTCTGACCTGCAGTACTCTGTGTGGATAGTATGTAGATATACTGCTGTGGGTCTGACCTGCAGTACTCTGTGTGGATAGTATGTAGATATACTGCTGTGGGTCTGACCTGCAGTACTCTGTGTGGATAGTATGTAGATATACTGCTGTGGGTCTGACCTGCAGTACTCTGTGTGGATAGTATGTAGATATACTGCTGTGGGTCTGACCTGCAGTACTCTGTGTGGATAGTATGTAGATATACTGCTGTGGGTCTGACCTGTAGTACTCTGTGTAGATAGTATGTAGATATACTGCTGTGGGTCTGACCTGCAGTACTCTGTGTGGATAGTATGTAGATATACTGCTGTGGGTCTGACCTGCAGTACTATGTGTGGATAGTATCTAGATATACTGCTGTGGGTCTGACCTGCAGTACTCTGTGTGGATAGTATGTAGATATACTGCTGTGGGTCTGACCTGCAGTACTCTGTGTGGATAGTATGTAGATATACTGCTGTGGGTCTGACCTGCAGTACTCTGTGTGGATAGTATGTAGATATACTGCTGTGGGTCTGAGCTGCAGTACTCTGTGTGGATAGTATGTAGATATACTGCTGTGGGTCTGACCTGCAGTACTCTGTGTGGATAGTATGTAGATATACTGCTGTGGGTCTGACCTGTAGTACTCTGTGTGGATAGTATGTAGATATACTGCTGTGGGTCTGACCTGCAGTACTCTGTGTGGATAGTATGTAGATATACTGCTGTGGGTCTGACCTGCAGTACTCTGTGTGGATAGTATGTAGATATACTGCTGTGGGTCTGACCTTCAGTACTCTGTGTGGATAGTATGTAGATATACTGCTGTGGGTCTGACCTGCAGTACTCTGTGTGGATAGTATGTAGATATACTGCTGTGGGTCTGACCTGCAGTACTCTGTGTGGATAGTACGGAGATATACTGCTGTGGGTCTGACCTGCAGTACTCTGTGTGGATAGTACGTAGATATACTGCTGTGGGTCTGACCTGCAGTACTCTGTGTGGATAGTATGTAGATATACTGCTGTGGGTCTGACCTGCAGTACTCTGTGTGGATAGTACGTAGATATACTGCTGTGGGTCTGACCTGCAGTACTCTGTGTGGATAGTACGTAGATATACTGCTGTGGGTCTGACCTGCAGTACTCTGTGTGGATAGTATGTAGATATACTGCTGTGGGTCTGACCTGCAGTACTCTGTGTGGATAGTATGTAGATATAGTGCTGTGGGTCTGACCTGCAGCACTCTGTGTGGATAGTATGTAGATATACTGCTGTGGGTCTGACCTGCAGCACTCTGTGTGGATAGTATGTAGATATACTGCTGTGGGTCTGACCTGCAGTACTCTGTGTGGATAGTATGTAGATATACTGCTGTGGGTCTGACCTGCAGTACTCTGTGTGGATAGTATGGAGATATACTGCTGTGGGTCTGAGCTGCAGTACTCTGTGTGGATAGTATGGAGATATATTGCTGTGGGTCTGACCTGCAGTACTCTGTGAGGATAGTATGTAGATATACTGCTGTGGGTCTGACCTGCAGTACTCTGTGTGGATAGTATGTAGATATACTGCTGTGGGTCTGACCTGTAGTACTCTGTGTGGATAGTATGTAGATATACTGCTGTGGGTCTGACCTGCAGTACTCTGTGTGGATAGTATGTAGATATACTGCTGTGGGTCTGACCTGCAGTACTCTGTGTGGATAGTATGTAGATATACTGCTGTGGGTCTGACCTGCAGTACTCTGTGTAGATAGTATGTAGATATACTGCTGTGGGTCTGACCTGCAGTACTCTGTGTGGATAGTATGTAGATATACTGCTGTGGGTCTGACCTGCAGTACTCTGTGTGGATAGTATGTAGATATACTGCTGTGGGTCTGACCTGCAGTACTCTGTGTGGATAGTATGTAGATATACTGCTGTGGGTCTGACCTGCAGTACTCTGTGTGGATATACTGCTGTGGGTCTGACCTGCAGTACTCTGTGTGGATAGTATGTAGATATACTGCTGTGGGTCTGACCTGCAGTACTCTGTGTGGATAGTATGTAGATATACTGCTGTGGGTCTGACCTGCAGTACTCTGTGTGGATAGTATGTAGATATACTGCTGTGGGTCTGACCTGCAGTACTCTGTGTGGATAGTATGTAGATATACTGCTGTGGGTCTGACCTGCAGTACTCTGTGTGGATAGTATGTAGATATACTGCTGTGGGTCTGACCTGCAGTACTCTGTGTGGATAGTATGTAGATATACTGCTGTGGGTCTGACCTGTAGTACTCTGTGTAGATAGTATGTAGATATACTGCTGTGGGTCTGACCTGCAGTACTCTGTGTGGATAGTATGTAGATATACTGCTGTGGGTCTGACCTGCAGTACTATGTGTGGATAGTATCTAGATATACTGCTGTGGGTCTGACCTGCAGTACTCTGTGTGGATAGTATGTAGATATACTGCTGTGGGTCTGACCTGCAGTACTCTGTGTGGATAGTATGTAGATATACTGCTGTGGGTCTGACCTGCAGTACTCTGTGTGGATAGTATGTAGATATACTGCTGTGGGTCTGAGCTGCAGTACTCTGTGTGGATAGTATGTAGATATACTGCTGTGGGTCTGACCTGCAGTACTCTGTGTGGATAGTATGTAGATATACTGCTGTGGGTCTGACCTGTAGTACTCTGTGTGGATAGTATGTAGATATACTGCTGTGGATCTGACCTGCAGTACTCTGTGTGGATAGTATGTAGATATACTGCTGTGGGTCTGACCTGCAGTACTCTGTGTGGATAGTATGTAGATATACTGCTGTGGGTCTGACCTTCAGTACTCTGTGTGGATAGTATGTAGATATACTGCTGTGGGTCTGACCTGCAGTACTCTGTGTGGATAGTATGTAGATATACTGCTGTGGGTCTGACCTGCAGTACTCTGTGTGGATAGTACGGAGATATACTGCTGTGGGTCTGACCTGCAGTACTCTGTGTGGATAGTACGTAGATATACTGCTGTGGGTCTGACCTGCAGTACTCTGTGTGGATAGTATGTAGATATACTGCTGTGGGTCTGACCTGCAGTACTCTGTGTGGATAGTACGTAGATATACTGCTGTGGGTCTGACCTGCAGTACTCTGTGTGGATAGTACGTAGATATACTGCTGTGGGTCTGACCTGCAGTACTCTGTGTGGATAGTATGTAGATATACTGCTGTGGGTCTGACCTGCAGTACTCTGTGTGGATAGTATGTAGATATAGTGCTGTGGGTCTGACCTGCAGCACTCTGTGTGGATAGTATGTAGATATACTGCTGTGGGTCTGACCTGCAGCACTCTGTGTGGATAGTATGTAGATATACTGCTGTGGGTCTGACCTGCAGTACTCTGTGTGGATAGTATGTAGATATACTGCTGTGGGTCTGACCTGCAGTACTCTGTGTGGATAGTATGGAGATATACTGCTGTGGGTCTGAGCTGCAGTACTCTGTGTGGATAGTATGGAGATATATTGCTGTGGGTCTGACCTGCAGTACTCTGTGAGGATAGTATGTAGATATACTGCTGTGGGTCTGACCTGCAGTACTCTGTGTGGATAGTATGTAGATATACTGCTGTGGGTCTGACCTGTAGTACTCTGTGTGGATAGTATGTAGATATACTGCTGTGGGTCTGACCTGCAGTACTCTGTGTGGATAGTATGTAGATATACTGCTGTGGGTCTGACCTGCAGTACTCTGTGTGGATAGTATGTAGATATACTGCTGTGGGTCTGACCTGCAGTACTCTGTGTAGATAGTATGTAGATATACTGCTGTGGGTCTGACCTGCAGTACTCTGTGTGGATAGTATGTAGATATACTGCTGTGGGTCTGACCTGCAGTACTCTGTGTGGATAGTATGTAGATATACTGCTGTGGGTCTGACCTGCAGTACTCTGTGTGGATAGTATGTAGATATACTGCTGTGGGTCTGACCTGCAGTACTCTGTGTGGATATACTGCTGTGGGTCTGACCTGCAGTACTCTGTGTGGATAGTATGTAGATATACTGCTGTGGGTCTGACCTGCAGTACTCTGTGTGGATAGTATGTAGATATACTGCTGTGGGTCTGACCTGCAGTACTCTGTGTGGATAGTACGTAGATATACTGCTGTGGGTCTGACCTCCCCTCCCCTCTTCCCCTCCCGTCCTCTCCTCTCCTCTCCCCTCTTCCCCTCCCGTCCTCTCTTCCCCTCCCGTCCTCTCCTCTCCTCTCCCCTCTTCCCCTCCCGTCCTCTCTTCCCCTCCCGTCCTCTCCTCTCCTCTCCTCTCCCTTCAATATATAAA
>NW_025548883.1:0-15000 GCF_905237065.1 Salmo salar | reverse complement strand
CACACACACACACACACACACACACACACACACACACACACACACACACACACACACACGTTTCCTCTTCCCCACTTAAAAAAAAATGAAGACTGGAATCCTGATATCAGCTAAGACAACTCTGAACATTTCCCATCACGTGAAATCACTGAGGCAACACCTTGATCCAGGAAACAGAAGGTTGTGGTGCTGACTGATTAACGTAGTAATGAAGTCCTACAGTTGAACTGCTCTCCTGAAGGAGTCAGTCATTTCTCTTCTGGTCTGTTCCGCTCTGTTAAAGGAAGAGGAGCAGGAGAACAGGGGGTTTGTCCAGGCAGCAGTCTCAGAAGGGACAACCTCTCCTCTCTTGTCCAGACAACGTCCAGATATTAAATCAACACACAGCACTGACAGTATAATACAAAGAGGATCTTCTAGTTGTTGTTTTGACATGGAAACCTGAACCCAGAGGAAGGAGAGATGACTGTCTGTTAGAGAGAGACCCACACCCATATTCACCACCCCAACACACACACACACACACACACACACACACACACACACACACACACACACACACACACACACACACACACACACACACACCTATTCATTCTTATCAACAAAAGGACCATAATGTATCTGGGTTGGCCTGGTGTCTCTCTACAGACTACAGAGTTATATAATGTACCTGGGTTGGCCTGGTGTCTCTACAGACTACAGAGATATATAATGTATCTGGGTTGGCCTGGTGTCTCTCTACAGACTACAGAGTTATATAATGTACCTGGGTTGGCCTGGTGTCTCTCTACAGACTACAGAGTTATATAATGTACCTGGGTTGGCCTGGTGTCTCTCTACAGACTACAGAGTTATATAATGTACCTGGGTTGGCCTGGTGTCTCTACAGACTACAGAGTTATATAATGTACCTGGGTTGGCCTGGTGTCTCTCTACAGACTACAGAGTTATATAATGTACCTGGGTTGGCCTGGTCTCTCTACAGACTACAGAGTTATATAATGTATCTGGGTTGGCCTGGTGTCTCTCTACAGACTACAGAGTTATATCATGTACCTGGGTTGGCCTGGTGTCTCTCTACATACTACAGAGTTATATAATGTACCTGGGTTGGCCTGGTGTCTCTACAGACTACAGAGTTATATAATGTATCTGGGTTGGCCTGGTGTCTCTCTACAGACTACAGAGTTATATAATGTACCTGGGTTGGCCTGGTGTCTCTTACAGACTACAGAGTTATATAATGTACCTGGGTTGGCCTGGTGTCTCTCTACAGACTACAGAGTTATATAATGTACCTGGGTTGGCCTGGTGTCTCTCTACAGACTACAGAGTTATATGATGTACCTGGGTTGGCCTGGTGTCTCTCTACAGACTACAGAGTTATATAATGTACCTGGGTTGGCCTGGTGTCTCTACAGACTACAGAGTTATATAATGCACCTGGGTTGGCCTGGTCTCTCTACAGACTACAGAGTTATATAATGTACCTGGGTTGGCCTGGTGTCTCTCTACAGACTACAGAGTTATATAATGTACCTGGGTTGGCCTGGTGTCTCTCTACAGACTACAGAGTTATATAATGTACCTGGGTTGGCCTGGTGTCTCTCTACAGACTTCAGAGTTATATAATGTATCTGGGTTGGCCTGGTGTCTCTCTACAGACTACAGAGTTATATAATGTATCTGGGTTGGCCTGGTGTCTCTCTACAGGCTACAGAGTTATATAATGTATCTGGGTTGGCCTGGTGTCTCTCTACAGACTACAGAGTTATATAATGTACCTGGGTTGGCCTGGTGTCTCTCTACAGACTACAGAGTTATATAATGTATCTGGGTTGGCCTGGTGTCTCTCTACAGACTACAGAGTTATATAATGTATCTGGGTTGGCCTGGTGTCTCTCTACAGACTACAGAGTTATATAATGTACCTGGGTTGGCCTGGTGTCTCTACAGACTACAGAGTTATATAATGTACCTGGGTTGGCCTGGTGTCTCTCTACAGACTACAGAGTTATATAATGTACCTGGGTTGGCCTGGTGTCTCTCTACAGACTACAGAGTTATATAATGTACCTGGGTTGGCCTGGTGTCCCTCTACAGACTACAGAGTTACATAATGTACCTGGGTTGGCCTGGTGTCTCTCTACAGACTACAGAGTTATATAATGTATCTGGGTTGGCCTGGTGTCTCTACAGACTACAGAGTTATATAATGTACCTGGGTTGGCCTGGTGTCTCTCTACAGACTACAGAGTTATATAATGTACCTGGGTTGGCCTGGTGTCTCTCTACAGACTACAGAGTTATATAATGTACCTGGGTTGGCCTGGTGTCTCTACAGACTACAGAGTTATATAATGTACCTGGGTTGGCCTGGTGTCTCTCTACAGACTACAGAGTTATATAATGTACCTGGGTTGGCCTGGTGTCTCTCTACAGACTACAGAGTTATATAATGTACCTGGGTTGGCCTGGTGTCTCTCTACAGACTACAGAGTTATATAATGTACCTGGGTTGGCCTGGTGTCTCTCTACAGACTACAGAGTTATATAATGTACCTGGGTTGGCCTGGTGTCTCTCTACAGACTACAGAGTTATATAATGTACCTGGGTTGGCCTGGTGTCTCTCTACAGACTACAGAGTTATATAATGCACCTGGGTTGGCCTGGTCTCTCTACAGACTACAGAGTTATATAATGTACCTGGGTTGGCCTGGTGTCTCTCTACAGACTACAGAGTTATATAATGTACCTGGGTTGGCCTGGTGTCTCTCTACAGACTACAGAGTTATATAATGTACCTGGGTTGGCCTGGTGTCTCTCTACAGACTTCAGAGTTATATAATGTATCTGGGTTGGCCTGGTGTCTCTCTACAGACTACAGAGTTATATAATGTATCTGGGTTGGCCTGGTGTCTCTTACAGACTACAGAGTTATATAATGTATCTGGGTTGGCCTGGTGTCTCTCTACAGACTACAGAGTTATATAATGTACCTGGGTTGGCCTGGTGTCTCTCTACAGACTACAGAGTTATATAATGTATCTGGGTTGGCCTGGTGTCTCTCTACAGACTACAGAGTTATATAATGTATCTGGGTTGGCCTGGTGTCTCTCTACAGACTACAGAGTTATATAATGTACCTGGGTTGGCCTGGTGTCTCTCTACAGACTACAGAGTTACATAATGTACCTGGGTTGGCCTGGTGTCTCTCTACAGACTACAGAGTTATATAATGTATCTGGGTTGGCCTGGTGTCTCTACAGACTACAGAGTTATATAATGTACCTGGGTTGGCCTGGTGTCTCTACAGACTACAGAGTTATATAATGTACCTGGGTTGGCCTGGTGTCTCTCTACAGACTACAGAGTTATATAATGTATCTGGGTTGGCCTGGTGTCTCTCTACAGACTACAGAGTTATATAATGTACCTGGGTTGGCCTGGTGTCTCTCTACAGACTACAGAGTTATATAATGTACCTGGGTTGGCCTGGTGTCTCTCTACAGACTACAGAGTTATATAATGTACCTGGGTTGGCCTGGTGTCTCTCTACAGACTACAGAGTTATATAATGTACCTGGGTTGGCCTGGTGTCTCTCTACAGACTACAGAGTTATATAATGTATCTGGGTTGGCCTGGTGTCTCTCTACAGACTACAGAGTTATATAATGTACCTGGGTTGGCCTGGTGTCTCTACAGACTACAGAGTTATATAATGTACCTGGGTTGGCCTGGTGTCTCTCTACAGACTACAGAGTTATATAATGTACCTGGGTTGGCCTGGTGTCTCTACAGACTACAGAGTTATATAATGTACCTGGGTTGGCCTGGTGTCTCTCTACAGACTACAGAGTTATATAATGTATCTGGGTTGGCCTGGTGTCTCTTACAGACTACAGAGTTATATAATGTATCTGGGTTGGCCTGGTGTCTCTCTACAGACTACAGAGTTATATAATGTACCTGGGTTGGCCTGGTGTCTCTCTACAGACTACAGAGTTATATAATGTACCTGGGTTGGCCTGGTGTCTCTCTACAGACTACAGAGTTATATAATGTATCTGGGTTGGCCTGGTGTCTCTCTACAGACTACAGAGTTATATAATGTACCTGGGTTGGCCTGGTGTCTCTCTACAGACTACAGAGTTATATAATGCACCTGGGTTGGCCTGGTGTCTCTCTACAGACTACAGAGTTATATAATGTACCTGGGCTGGCCTGGTGTCTCTCTACAGACTACAGAGTTATATAATGTACCTGGGTTTGCCTGGTGTCTCTCTACAGACTACAGAGTTATATAATGTACCTGGGTTGGCCTGGTGTCTCTCTACAGACTACAGAGTTATATAATGTACCTGGGTTGGCCTGGTGTCTCTCTACAGACTACAGAGTTATATAATGTACCTGGGTTGGCCTGGTGTCTCTCACAGACTACAGAGTTATATAATGTACCTGGGTTGGCCTGGTGTCTTTCATACTCACATTCTACATAACAAACCATCTCAACAACAACCATCGCTGGCATCATACTTCTGGCAAATTGTTGTTACGTGCTCAAAATTTGTGTCCCAAATGGAACCCTATTCCCTATATAGTGCACTACTTTTGACCAGGAAGATTCCTATGAGCCCTAGTCTAAACCCTAGTCTAAGGTAGTGCACTATATAGGGAATAGGGTGCTATTTGGGACGAGTCAAAGTATTTGAGGGGCAGTAAGTGGCTCAGAGATGACTTTGCATACTGATAAAGATCTCATCACATCTCACCGCAGGATAAATACTCTGATAGCAGAATCATCATAATCCTATAATCATCCTACTCCCCTGTCCTCGGCTCACACAGCTCACTTCAAATCAAAGAGGACCAGAGAAAAGCCTGGAAGAAAGGCACACTCGCCTGCTTCACCTGCAGTGTAGAGCCTGGTCCAGTCTGGTCCAGTCTGGTCCTCTGTGTGTTTCTCTATCAGACTGGTTCAGGTCAGTCTGTAGTCTGTAGTCATTAGTTACCGGTCAGACTGGCTCAGGTCATTCAGTCTGTAGTCATTAGTTACCGGTCAGACTGGCTCAGGTCATTCAGTCTGTAGTCATTAGTTACCGGTCAGACTGGCTCAGGTCATTCAGTCTGTAGTCATTAGTTACCGGTCCAGACTGGCTCAGGTCATTCAGTCTGTAGTCATTAGTTACCGGTCAGACTGGCTCAGGTCATTCAGTCTGTAGTCATTAGTTACCGGTCAGACCGGCTCAGGTCATTCAGTCTGTAGTCATTAGTTACCGGTCAGACCGGCTCAGGTCATTCAGTCTGTAGTCATTAGTTACCGGTCAGACCGGCTCAGGTCATTCAGTCTGTAGTCATTAGTTACCGGTCAGACTGGCTCAGGTCATTCAGTCTGTAGTCATTATTTACCGGTCAGACTGGCTCAGGTCATTCAGTCTGTAGTCATTAGTTACCGGTCAGACTGGCTCAGGTCATTCAGTCTGTAGTCATTAGTTACCGGTCAGACTGGCTCAGGTCATTCAGTCTGTAGTCATTAGTTACCGGTCAGACTGGCTCAGGTCATTCAGTCTGTAGTCATTAGTTACCGGTCAGACCGGCTCAGGTCATTCAGTCTGTAGTCATTAGTTACCGGTCAGACCGGCTCAGGTCATTCAGTCTGTAGTCATTAGTTACCGGTCGACTGGCTCAGGTCATTCAGTCTGTAGTCATTAGTTACCGGTCAGACTGGCTCAGGTCATTCAGTCTGTAGTCATTAGTTACCGGTCAGACTGGTTCAGGTCATTCAGTCTGTAGTCATTAGTTACCGGTCAGACTGGCTCAGGTCATTTAGTCTGTAGTCATTAGTTACCGGTCAGACTGGCTCAGGTCATTCAGTCTGTAGTCATTAGTTACCGGTCAGACTGGCTCAGGTCATTCAGTCTGTAGTCATTAGTTACCGGTCAGACTGGTTCAGGTCAGTCTGTAGTCTGTAGTCATTAGTTACCGGTCAGACTGGCTCAGGTCATTCAGTCTGTAGTCATTAGTTACCGGTCAGACTGGCTCAGGTCATTCAGTCTGTAGTCATTAGTTACCGGTCAGACTGGCTCAGGTCATTTAGTCTGTAGTCATTAGTTACCGGTCAGACTGGCTCAGGTCATTCAGTCTGTAGTCATTAGTTACCGGTCAGACTGGCTCAGGTCATTCAGTCTGTAGTCATTAGTTACCGGTCAGACTGGCTCAGGTCATTTAGTCTGTAGTCATTAGTTACCGGTCAGACTGGCTCAGGTCATTCAGTCTGTAGTCATTAGTTACCGGTCAGACTGGCTCAGGTCATTCAGTCTGTAGTCATTAGTTACCGGTCAGACTGGTTCAGGTCAGTCTGTAGTCTGTAGTCATTAGTTACCGGTCAGACTGGCTCAGGTAATTCAGTCTGTAGTCATTAGTTACCGGTCAGACTGGTTCAGGTCAGTCTGTAGTCTGTAGTCATTAGTTACCGGTCAGACTGGCTCAGGTCATTTAGTCTGTAGTCATTAGTTACCGGTCAGACTGGTTCAGGTCAGTCTGTAGTCTGTAGTCATTAGTTACCGGTCAGACTGGTTCAGGTCAGTCTGTAGTCTGTAGTCATTAGTTACCGGTCAGACTGGTTCAGGTCAGTCTGTAGTCTGTAGTCATTAGTTACCGGTCAGACTGGTTCAGGTCAGTCTCGTAGTCTGTAGTCATTAGTTACCGGTCAGACTGGTTCAGGTCAGTCTGTAGTCTGTAGTCATTAGTTACCGGTCAGACTGGCTCAGGTCAGTCTGTAGTCTGTAGTCATTAGTTACCGGTCAGACCGGCTCAGGTCATTCAGTCTGTAGTCATTAGTTACCGGTCAGACCGGCTCAGGTCATTCAGTCTGTATTCATTAGTTACCGGTCAGACCGGCTCAGGTCATTCAGTCTGTAGTCATTATTTACCGGTCAGACTGGCTCAGGTCATTCAGTCTGTAGTCATTAGTTACCGGTCAGACTGGCTCAGGTCATTCAGTCTGTAGTCATTAGTTACCGGTCAGACTGGCTCAGGTCATTCAGTCTGTAGTCATTAGTTACCGGTCAGACTGGCTCAGGTCATTCAGTCTGTAGTCATTAGTTACCGGTCAGACTGGCTCAGGTCATTCAGTCTGTAGTCATTAGTTACCGGTCAGACTGGTTCAGGTCATTCAGTCTGTAGTCATTAGTTACCGGTCAGACTGGCTCAGGTCATTTAGTCTGTAGTCATTAGTTACCGGTCAGACTGGCTCAGGTCATTCAGTCTGTAGTCATTAGTTACCGGTCAGACTGGCTCAGGTCATTCAGTCTGTAGTCATTAGTTACCGGTCAGACTGGTTCAGGTCAGTCTGTAGTCTGTAGTCATTAGTTACCGGTCAGACTGGCTCAGGTCATTCAGTCTGTAGTCATTAGTTACCGGTCAGACTGGCTCAGGTCATTCAGTCTGTAGTCATTAGTTACCGGTCAGACTGGCTCAGGTCATTCAGTCTGTAGTCATTAGTTACCGGTCAGACTGGCTCAGGTCATTCAGTCTGTAGTCATTAGTTACCGGTCAGACTGGCTCAGGTCATTCAGTCTGTAGTCATTAGTTACCGGTCAGACTGGCTCAGGTCATTTAGTCTGTAGTCATTAGTTACCGGTCCGACTGGCTTCAGGTCATTCAGTCTGTAGTCATTAGTTACCGGTCAGACCGGCTCAGGTCATTCAGTCTGTATTCATTAGTTACCGGTCAGACTGGCTCAGGTCATTCAGTCTGTAGTCATTAGTTACCGGTCAGACTGGCTCAGGTCATTCAGTCTGTAGTCATTAGTTACCGGTCAGACTGGCTCAGGTCATTCAGTCTGTAGTCATTAGTTACCGGTCAGACTGGTTCAGGTCAGTCTGTAGTCTGTAGTCGTTAGTTACCGGTCAGACTGGCTCAGGTCATTCAGTCTGTAGTCATTAGTTACCGGTCAGACTGGTTCAGGTCAGTCTGTAGTCTGTAGTCATTAGTTACCAGTCAGACTGGCTCCAGGTCATTTAGTCTGTAGTCATTAGTTACCGGTCAGACTGGTTCAGGTCAGTCTGTAGTCTGTAGTCATTAGTTACTGGTCAGACTGGTTCAGGTCAGTCTGTAGTCTGTAGTCATTAGTTACCGGTCGACTGGTTCAGGTCAGTCTTGTAGTCTGTAGTCATTAGTTACCGGTCAGACTGGTTCAGGTCAGTCTGTAGTCTGTAGTCATTAGTTACCGGTCAGACTGGTTCAGGTCAGTCTGTAGTCTGTAGTCATTAGTTACCGGTCAGACTGGCTCAGGTCATTCAGTCTGTAGTCATTAGTTACCGGTCAGACGGCTCAGGTCATTCAGTCTGTAGTCATTGTTACCGTCAGACGGCTCAGGTCATTCGTCTGTAGTCATTATTTACCGTCAGACTGGCTCATTTCAGTCTGTAGTCATTAGTTACCGTCAGACTGGCTCAGGTCATTTAGTCTGTAGTCATTAGGTTACCGGTCAGACTGGCTCAGGTCATTTAGTCTGTAGTCATTAGTTACCGGTCAGACTGGTTCAGGTCATTCAGTCTGTAGTCATTAGTTACCGGTCAGACTGGTTCAGGTCATTCAGTCTGTAGTCATTAGTTACCGGTCAGACTGGTTCAGGTCAGTCTGTAGTCTGTAGTCATTAGTTACCGGTCAGACTGGCTCAGGTCAGTCTGTAGTCTGTAGTCATTAGTTACCGGTCAGACTGGTTCAGGTCAGTCTTAGTCTGTAGTCATTAGTTACCGGTCAGACTGGCTCAGGTCATTCAGTCTGTAGTCATTAGTTACCGTTCAGACTGGCTCAGGTCATTCAGTCTGTAGTCATTAGTTACCGGTCAGACCGGCTCAGGTCATTCAGTCTGTAGTCATTAGTTACCGGTCAGACCGCCCCAGGCCCCAGCCAGTCATTAGTTACCGGTCAGACCGGCTCAGGCCATTGAGTTGGTATTCATTATTTACCGTAACCAGACTGGCTCAGGTCATTCAGTCTGTAGCCGCTAGTTACCGTCAGACTGGCTCACATGAGGTGTATTTAGTCGTGACCGGCTCAGGTCATTCAGTCTGTAGTCATTAGTTACCGTCAGACTGGCTCAGGTCATTTTGTCTGTAGTCATTAGTTACCGGTCAGACTGGCTCAGGTCTCAGTCTGTAGTCATTAGTTACCGGTCAGACTGGCTCAGGTCATTCAGTCTATAGTCATTAGTTACCGGTCAGACTGGCTCAGGTCAGTCTGTAGTCTGTAGTCATTAGTTACCGGTCAGACTGGCTCAGGTCATTCAGTCTGTAGTCATTAGTTACCGGTCAGACTGGCTCAGGTCATTCAGTCTGTAGTCATTAGTTACCGGTCAGACTGGCTCAGGTCATTCAGTCTGTAGTCATTAGTTACCGGTCAGACTGGCTCAGGTCATTCAGTCTGTAGTCATTAGTTACCGGTCAGACTGGCTCAGGTCATTCAGTCTGTAGTCATTAGTTACCGGTCAGACTGGCTCAGGTCATTCAGTCTGTAGTCATTAGTTACCGGTCAGACTGGCTCAGGTCATTCAGTCTGTAGTCATTATGTTACCGGTCAGACTGGCTCAGGTCATTCAGTCTGTAGTCATTAGTTACCGGTCAGACTGGCTCAGGTCATTCAGTCTGTAGTCATTAGTTACCGGTCAGACTGGCTCAGGTCATTCAGTCTGTAGTCATTAGTTACCGGTCAGACTGGCTCAGGTCATTCAGTCTGTAGGCATTAGTTACCGGTCAGACTGGCTCAGGTCATTCAGTCTGTAGTCATTAGTTACCGGTCAGACTGGCTCAGGTCATTCAGTCTGTAGTCATTAGTTACCGGTCAGACTGGCTCAGGTCATTCAGTCTGTAGTCATTAGTTACCGGTCAGACTGGCTCAGGTCATTCAGTCTGTAGTCATTAGTTACCGGTCAGACTGGCTCAGGTCATTCAGTCTGTAGTCATTAGTTACCGGTCAGACTGGCTCAGGTCATTCAGTCTGTAGTCATTAGTTACCGGTCAGACTGGCTCAGGTCATTTAGTCTGTAGTCATTAGTTACCAGTCAGACTGGCTCAGGTCATTCAGTCTGTAGTCATTAGTTACCGGTCAGAGTGCATGGTAGACAGACAAGACACCCAAACAAAAGGTATTGGTCAAATATTGTGATTAACTATGATTCTAGTATGACGTTGTATTTCTATAGTGATCAGTATGGACATAGTTTGACGTTGTATTTCTATAGTGATCAGTATGGACATAGTTTGACGTTGTATTTCTATAGTGATCAGTATGGACATAGTTTGACGTTGTATTTCTATAGTGATCAGTATGGACATAGTTTGACGTTGTATTTCTATAGTGATCAGTATGGACATAGTTTGACGTTGTATTTCTATAGTGATCAGTATGGACATAGTTTGACGTTGTATTTCTACAGTGATCAGTATGGACATAGTTTGACGTTGTATTTCTATAGTGATCAGTATGGACATAGTTTGACGTTGTATTTCTATAGTGATCAGTATGGACATAGTTTGACGTTGTATTTCTACAGTGATCAGTATGGACATAGTTTGACGTTGTATTTCTATAGTGATCAGTATGGACATAGTTTGACGTTGTATTTCTATAGTGATCGGTATGGACATAGAATGACGTTGTATTTCTATAGTGATCAGTATGGACATAGTTTGACGTTGCATTTCTATAGTGATGTCACGTCCTGGCCAGTATATAAGGTTCATTGTTTTGTAGTTTGGTCGGGGCGTGGCAGGGGGTATTTGTTTTATGGTTCGGGGTGGTGTGTTTGTGTAAAGGGTGTTTGATTTAGTATTTCCGGGTTTTGGTTTATGTTTAGTTAATTCTATGGTTAGTCTAGTGTGTGTGTTTCTATGTTTGGTTGATTGGGGTTGGGACTCTCAGTTGAAGGCAGGTGTTGTCTATCTGCCTTTGATTGAGAGTCCCATATATTAGGTGTGTTTGTGTGTGTGATTGGTGGGTGATTGTTCTGTGCTTAGCCTATGCTAGCAAGACTGTTTGTTGGTTGTTCGTTCATTCATTCTCATGGTTTGTTATTTTGGCATTCATTTTGATAGTTAATAAAAGTCAAGATGAGCCTGCACATACCTGCTGCTTTTGGTCCTCATTCACCGACGACAACTGTGACAGAATCACCCACCACCAAAGGACCAAGCAGCAGAGGAAGGAGCAGACGGTGTTCGAGTTGGACTGGCGGGAGAAGTGGACTTGGGAGGAAGTTCTGGACGGGGCCGGACCCTGGCATCAGGCTGGGGATTATCGCCGCCCGCAATGGGAAATTGAGGCAGCCAAGGCAGAGAGGTGGTGGTACGAGGCCATGGACACGCTGAAGGAGAAGCACGAGAGGCACCCCAAGAAAATTTTGGGGGGCACACGGGTAGTTTGGCTAGGCGTAGAAGAGCCGGAAGCCAGCTACCCGTGGTTATTGGAGGAGCGTATGGGGTGGAGAGCGCGATGTTTCGCTGAGGAGCGCACTCTCACCCATACGCACGCACAGTCTCGGTGCGTGTTATTCCAGCCCCTCGCAGGTGCTGTGCTAGAGCGGGCATCCAGCCTGGTAGGAGGATGCCTGCGCAGCGCATCTGGTCGCCCGTACGCCTCCGAGACCAGGCTACCCAACTCCCGCTCACGCACGGCTACCATCAGGCCCCTACACAGCCCAGTCTGCCCTGTAACGAGCACCCGCTCGTACAGGGCTACTAGTCTCCATCCAGCCAAGGCGGGTTGTGCAGGAGGTAAGATCTAGACCGACTGTGCGCCTCCATAGCCCTGGGTTTCCAGCTCCTGTCTCTCGTGCGGACCCGGAAGTGCGTCCACCCAGTCCGACTCGTCCTGTTCCCGCTCCCGCACTAGCCTGGAGGTGCGTATTCATAAACTGGTATATCCGGTACCAGCACCACGCACCAGGATTATAGTGCGTCAGCCCGCCAGTCAACAGTCTTCATCAGAGCTGCCCGCCAGTCAACAGTCTTCGTCAAAGCTGCCCGCCAGTCAACAGTCTTCGTCAGAGCTGCCCGCCAGTCAACAGTCATCGTCAGAGCTGCCCGCCAGTCAACAGTCATCGCCAGAGCTGCCCGCCAGTCAACAGTCATCGTCAGAGCTGCCCGCCAGTCAACAGTCATCGCCAGAGCTGCCCGCCAGTCAACAGTCATCGCCAGAGCTGCCCGCCAGTCAACAGTCATCGCCAGAGCTGCCCGCCAGTCAACAGTCATCGTCAGAGCTGCCCGCCAGTCAACAGTCATCGCCCAGAGCTGCCCGCCAGTCAACAGTCATCGCCAGAGCTGCCCGCCAGTCAACAGTCATCGCCAGAGCTGCCCGACTGCCCTGAACTGCCGGAGCGGCCAGACTGCCCTGAACTGCCGGAGCGGCCAGACTGCCCCGAACTGCCGGAGCGGCCAGACTGCCCTGAACTGCCGGAGCGGCCAGACTGCCCTGAACTGCCGGAGCGGCCAGACTGCCCTGAACTGCCGGAGCGGCCGGACTGCCCTGAACTGCCGGAGGCGGCCCGAGTGGCCAGACTGTCCCGAATCAGACTGCCCAGACTGTCCCCCGGGCGATGCCCGACTGCCCCTCGGCGATGCCAGAGTGGCCCGACAGCCTGGAACGGCCGGAACCAGAGCCACCTCCAGAAATAGGTGGGTTGGGGAGGGGGTGTCGCGACAGTGCCGGTCGTTGACGGCAGCCACCTCCCTTCCCTCCCTTTAGAAAAGGGGACTTTTGTTGGTGTTGCTTGGGGTTGTTTTTTTGTTAAGGTGCTTCTGGGGTAGCACCTTTAAGGGGGGTACTGTCACGCCCTGGCAGTATATAAGGTTCATTGTTTTGTAGTTTGGGTCAGGGCGTGGCAGGGGGTATTTGTTTTATGTGGTTCGGGTGGTGTGTTTGTGTAAAGGGTGTTTGATTTAGTATTTCCGGGTTTTGGTTTATGTTTAGTTAATTCTATGGTTAGTCTAGTATGTGTGTTTCTATGTTTGGTTGATTAGGTTGGGACTCTCAGTTGAAGGCAGGTGTTGTCTATCTGCCTTTGATTGAGAGTCCCATATATTAGGTGTGTTTGTGTGTGTGATTGGTGGGTGATTGTTCTGTGCGTAGCCTATGCTAGCAAGACTGTTTGTTGGTTGTTCGCTCATTCATTCTCATGGTTTGTTATTTTGGCATTCATTTTGATAGTTAATAAAACAAGATGAGCCCGCACATACCGCATGCGTTTTGGTCCTCATTCACCGACGCACACTCTGACAGAATCACCCACCACCAAAGGACCAAGCAGCAGAGGAAGGAGCAGACGGAGTTCGCTAGCCTTGGACTTGGCGGGAGAAGTGGACTTGGGAGGAAGTTCTGGACGGGGCCGGACCCTGGCATTAGGCTGGGGATTATCGCGCCCCGCAATGGGAAATTGAGGCAGCCAAGGCAGAGAGGTGGAGGCAGCACGAGGCCATGGACACCTGAAGGAGAAGCGACGAGAGGCACCCCCAAGAAAATTTTGGGGGGGCACACGGGTAGTTTGGCTAGGCGTAAGAAGAGCCGAAGCCAAGCTACCCGTGAAAGCGATATGGAGGAGCGTATGGGGTGGAGAGCGCGATGTTTCCGAGGACCCCATAACGCACGCACAGTCCGGTGCGTGTTATTCCAGCCCTCGCAGGTGCTGTGCTAGAGCGGGCATCCAGCCTGGTAGGAGGATGCCTGCGCAGCGCATGGTCGCCGCCGCCTCCGAGACCAGGCTACCCAACTCCCGCCCACGCACGGCGCTACCATCAGTGCCCCTACACAGCCCAGTCTGCCTGTACGAACGAGCACCCCGGGCGTACAGGGCTACTAGTTCCATCCAGCGCAAGGCGGGTTGTGCAGGAGGTAAGATCTAGAACCGACTGTGCGCCTCCATAGCCCCGGGTTTCCAGCTCCTGTCTCTCGTACGGACCCGGAAGTGCGCCCACCCAGTCCGACTCGTCCTGCCCCGCTCCCGCACTAGCCTGGAGGGTGCGTATTCACAAACTGGTATATCCGGGTACCAGCACCACGACACCAGGGATTATAGTGCGCCAGCCCGCCAGTCAACAGTTTTCATCAGAGCGTGCCCGCCAGTCAACAGTCTCCGCCAAACTGCCCGCCAGTCAACAGTCTTCGCCAGAGCTGCCCGCCAAGTCAACAGTCTTCGCCCAGGAGCTGCCCGCCAGTCAACAGTCATCGCCAGAGTCTCGCCCGCCGGTCAGCATCATCGGGCCAGAGACTGCCCGCCAGCCAACAGTCACGCCGGAGCTGCCCGCCAGTCAACAGTCATCGCCAGAGCTGCCCGCCAGTCAACAGTCATCGCCAGAGCTGCCCGCCAGTCAACAGTCATCACGCCAGAGCTGCCCGCGAAGCCAACAGTCATCGCCAGAGCTGCCCGGCCAGTCAGCAGTCATCGCCAGAGCTGCCCGCCAGTCAACAGTCATCGCCAGAGCTGCCCGGCCAGTCAACAGTCATCGCCAGAGCTGCCCGGGACTCCCTGAACTGCCGGAGCGGCCAGACTGCCCTGAACTGCCGGAGCGCCCAGACTGCCCCGAACCGCCGGAGCGGCCGGACCGCCTGAACTGGCCGGAGCCGCCAGACCGCCCTGAACTGCCGGAGCGGCCAGACTGCCCCGAACCGCCGGAGCGCCAGACTGCCCTGAACTGCCGGAAGCGGCCCGGAGCGGCCAGACTGTCCCGACCTGCCAGACTGCCCAGACTGGTCCCCCGGGCGATGCCCGACTGCCCTCGGCGATGCCAGAGTGGGCCCGAAGCAGCCTGGAACGGCCGGAACCAGAGCCACCTCCAGAAATAGGTGGCCTGGGGAGGGGGGTCGCACAGTGCCGCCGCTGACGGCAGCCACCCTCCCTTCCCTTTGAGAAAAAGGGGACTTTTGTTGGAGTTGCTTGGGGTTATTTTTTTTAAGGTGCTTTGGGGTAGCACTTTAAGGGGGGTATGTCACGCCCTGG
>NW_025548882.1:257500-277774 GCF_905237065.1 Salmo salar | reverse complement strand
AGATACTATAGTTCAGGTGCAACCTGGGTTCACTTCCCTGCCCAGCTGTTTGCTACATTGGTGTCAGAAGTGGTATGGTGTCTGTGAGGTCATCAGAATGGACCGGATGTGTGAGGGGTCTGAGTAGCTGAAGCACGGGACTAATTAACACTGATACTGGGTTAACCCTATTGATACTGATACTGGGTTAACACTATTAATACTGATACTGGGTTAACCCTATTGATACTGATACTGGGTTAACACTATTAATACTGATACTGGGTTAACCCTATTAATACTGATACTGGGTTAACCCTATTGATACTGGGTTAACACTATTAATACTGATACTGGGTTAACCCTATTGATACTGATACTGGGTTAACACTATTGATACTGATACTGGGTTAACACTATTGATACTGATACTGGGTTAACCCTATTGATACTGATACTGGGTTAACACTATTGATACTGATACTGGGTTAACACTATTGATACTGATACTGGGTTAACTATATTAATACTGATACTGGATTAATCTTACTTGGGGCGGCAGGTAGCTGCGCTCCAACGCTCTAGTGGTTAGTTAGAGCGTTGGACTAGTAACCGAAATGCTGCAAGATCAAATCTCTGAGCTGACAAGGTAAAAATCAGTTGTTTACCCCTGAACAAGGCAGTTAACCAACTGTTCCTAAGCCATCTTTGAAAATAAGAATTTGTTCTTAACCGACTTGCCTAGTAAAATAAATAAATAAATACTGGGTTAACCCTATTTGTGCGATGCATAGGGTGTTTTCCTTGTTCACCAGCGACCTGGGTTCACTGCCCTGCACCACTGTTTGCTACAATATTAATATCATAGACTATCTGTTAAACGAAGAGACACCACAATATGAGTGAAAGGATTTCAGGATAATATCAGTGAGTGTTGATTTAGAGTTGTCTTCTGGGTTCATCCTTG
The DNA here is from genome assembly GCF_905237065.1 of Salmo salar. Lineage (NCBI taxonomy): Eukaryota > Metazoa > Chordata > Actinopteri > Salmoniformes > Salmonidae > Salmo > Salmo salar. Next base: position 276,828 of record NW_025548882.1, on the reverse strand, counting down.
TAGCTGCCTTTATCAACAGGGTGAAATGTAACAAATGACATCAGAGTTGGGAGGTAACCAGGTCCCAGTTTAAATCACCATGACAACCATTTCATTATTTCTCCAGAGCAGCAAGGGAATCTGGAGACTCAACCTTTGTAGAATCACAATCAGCTTTATTCACCAAGTACATTTGCACGTACATATGTAGGATCTTAATTTGAGCCAGTTTACTACAGCAGGAAAATATTCCTGCAGCAACAGAAAATGTGAATTATTATGTTAATTATAATTAATGGACATTTTTGTAGGGGTTACTACATTTTTTGTAAGGAAAACTCAAGTCTGAAATTTCTAAGTGGAAATTACAAACTTCAGAAGCCTTTTTAAACCTCAAATACACTACAAGTTTTACATTTCCTGCATTGCTGGAAAGTTATTCTGCAGTGGGGGGTGATCAAATTAAGATCCTACATCTGTACACATAATTGTACATGGGGATATGAATGGGGGTCTATAACATCCAATCACAGAGGTTTACATCAGCTGACAGTTGCAATGTTATTGCTAATAATTCAAACTGCCCTTTTCAGATAAAGACATAAACTCTGTACAGATGTAGGATCTTAATTTGATCACCCTGTTGCAGAAAAACTAAACTTGTAGTGTAATTGAGTGTAATTAAACTTTAGAAAAGGTTTCTGAAGATGATAAATTCCACTTTTCCATTTTAAAACTGTTCATTAATTATAATTAATTATAATCCACACAATAATTCAAATGTCCTGTTTCTGCAGGATTATTTTCCTGGTGTAGCAAACTGGCTCAAATTAAGATCCAACATCTGCAGCAATATACCTCTCTCTAATGTATATGGCTCTATTGAGATTCACTTTTGACCATTTGACATCTTGTATTTACTGTTGTTTAGGCCGGTTGAATGAGCTGCCTGTGAAAGCTACTTCATCTGCAAGAAAACAGGCGGCTGCACCAGTGACTGTCAGAAGTTTTGTGATTTCCTCATATGAACGTGAAAGTAAGTGTGTTGTCTACGCAGTTACAAAAATGGCTGATGAAACTGTGGCACATATTTCTCGGTAACATTGAATAAATGTGTTGGTATGTAGGAAAGACGGGCAGACTCTCGTACTGTTGGTCTAGACTACCTACAAACTATTATAAGGCTATGATCACTTATCATGCCGACAAACCTGATGTTCTCTGTGAACTGATCTGAACAGGTTTAGGCTGGTCATCTATGATATGTAGGTTATATACAGTACATTCTCTGTCCTGCTACTGGTAGGACTATAACATTATGTTGATCTGAACAGGTTTAGACTGGTCATCTATGATATGTAGGTTATATACAGTACATTCTCTGTCCTGCTACTGGTAGGACTATAACATTATGTTGATCTAAACAGGTTTAGACTGGTCATCTATGATATGTAGGTTATATACAGTACATTCTCTGTCCTGCTACTGGTAGGACTATAACATTATGTTGATCTGAACAGGTTTAGACTGGTCATCTATGATATGTAGGTTATATACAGTACATTCTCTGTCCTGCTACTGGTAGGACTATAACATTATGTTGATCTGAACAGGTTTAGGCTGGTCATCTATGATATGTAGGTTATATACAGTACATTCTCTGTCCTGCTACTGGTAGGACTATAACATTATGTTGATCTGAACAGGTTTAGACTGGTCATCTATGATATGTAGGTTATATACAGTACATTCTCTGTCCTGCTACTGGTAGGACTATAACATTATGTTGATCTGAACAGGTTTAGACTGGTCATCTATGATATGTAGGTTATATACAGTACATTCTCTGTCCTGCTACTGGTAGGACTATAACATTATGTTGATCTGAACAGGTTTAGACTGGTCATCTATGATATGTAGGTTATATACAGTACATTCTCTGTCCTGCTACTGGTAGGACTATAACATTATGTTGATCTGAACAGGTTTAGGCTGGTCATCTATGATATGTAGGTTATATACAGTACATTCTCTGTCCTGCTACTGGTAGGACTATAACATTATGTTGATCTGAACAGGTTTAGGCTGGTCATCTATGATATGTAGGTTATATACAGTACATTCTCTGTCCTGCCACTGGTAGGACTATAACATTATGTTGATCTGAACAGGTTTAGACTGGTCATCTATGATATGTAGGCTATAGCCGAGGTATAGACCTTGATCTGCATATCACTAACAAACTGCTATTATACATTATAACCTAGTCTACTTTACATAATATAACATCTCTCACTTGATGCAACAAAAAAAAACTTCCAGAATGGATCAACAATTTCCTCCTCGGATCAATCATGTCCGTTTTAGCCCTTCTGTCTACATTCTCAGATACGTTTCGAAAAGAACAGATTGAAAGACAATAAATAGCCTACTGTTAGTGAATACAAATACGTGTGAGACATGGCCTTGTGTTGCTGTTCTGTCTATAACTACCTTAACAAACAGAGACTAATTATTATTATTTTTATTATTATTATTATTATTATTATTATTATTATTATTATTATTATTATTATTATTGTTGCTGTTCTGTCTATAACTACCTTAACAGTGACATATTATTATTATTATTATTATTATTATTATTATTATTGTTGTTGTTCTGTCTATAACTACCTTAACAAACAGTGACTTATTATTATTATTATTATTATTATTATTATTATTATTATTATTATTATTATTATTATTATTGTTGCTGTACTGTCTATAACTACCTTAACAAACAGTGACTTATTATTATTATTATTATTATTATTATTATTATTGTTGTTATTATTGTTGCTGTACTGTCTAACTACCTTAACAAACAGTGACTTATTATTATTATTATTATTATTATTATTATTGCTGTTCTGTCTATAACTACTTTAACAAACAGTGACTTATTATTATTATTATTGACAGTTACCATGGAGATGAAATGTCACAACTACATGTTCATGTGATGCTTTAAATCACCTGACTGTTTCCATGTGTCTGTTAGTAAATGTTTCATAAGAGATAATTAATAAATGACAACAATTGACATTAAAGAATGACTGTGTTAACCACAACCAACATCCTGGATCTCTGTTTAGTTGTCACTGTGTTAACCACAACCAACATGCTGGATCTCTGTTTAGTTGTCACTGTGTTAACCAACATCCTGGATCTCTGTTTAGTTGTCACTGTGTTAACCACAACCAACATGTTGGATCTCTGTTTAGGGGTCAGTGCTCTAAAATGAGTCTCTCTGGGGAGAGAGAGGAGGGACCTGCCTCTAAAATGAGACTCTCTGGGGAGAGAGTGGAGGGGGGCCCTGCCTCTAAAATGAGACTCTCTGGGGAGAGAGTGGAGGGGGGCCCTGCCTCTAAAATGAGACTCTCTAGGGAACATGACACCAAAGCCAAGAGGTGAGATGACAATTTTTGAAATAATTATTAAGAGTTTATTTCCAAAATCATTTCCAAAATCACATTCGTTTTTTCATCAGAAATGGTTGCTTATGGGTACCTTCAATATTACTGTTCTCAGATTTTCAATGAATAGATTTTTGATGGGTATATCTTTTTAAAATTATTATTACTATTATTTCTGCATGTCCTCTTTTTCAAGATGTGGCCGATTTAAACAACAGAATACTCTTTAAAATTAGATTTTTTATTTTTTTACGACATCTTGTTTTTAAATGGCTGCTGGAAATTAGATCGAAAGCATCGAAATCTTCATTCAAAGGCATCAAATTGAGTGAATGCTGCGCAGGTTCACTGAGTTGCAAACCAAATGGATTACTGCAACTCGCTGTTGGCTGGGCTCCCTGCCTGTGCCATTAAACCCCTACAACTCATCCAGAACGCCGCAGCCCGTCTGGTGTTCAACCTTCCCAAGTTCTCTCACGTCACCCCGCTCCTCCGCACACTCCACTGGCTTCCAGTTGAAGCTCGCATCTGCTACAAGACCATGGTGCTTGCCTACGGAGTTGTGAGGGGAACGGCACCTCCGTACCTTCAGGCTCTGATCAGGCCCTACACCCAAACAAGGGCACTGCGTTCATCCACCTCTGGCCTGCTGGCCCCCCTACCTCTGAGGAAGCACAGTTCCCGCTCAGCCCAGTCAAAACTGTTCGCTGCTCTGGCACCCCAATGGTGGAACAAGCTCCATCACGACGCCAGGACAGCGGAGTCAATCACCACCTTCCGGAGACACCTGAAACCCCACCTCTTTAAGGAATACCTAGGATAGGATAAAGTAATCCTTCTAACCCCCCCCCCCCCCCCCCTTAAAAGATTTGTGGTTGTTCCACTGGATATCATAAGGTGAATGCACCAATTTGTAAGTCGCTCTGGATAAGAGCGTCTGCTAAATGACTTAAATGTAAATGTAAAATGTCTAGCTCATTGATTTGTAGATCTGACACAGTTGCTACCTCAGATTATGAGCCTAGCAGGTGTCGTGAATGTGGTATGTAGTACCCACAGAAGGCCACAGGGAGGAGCAAGAGAGATATAAACCCATACAGTTTATCTCTTTAAATACCCTGAACCTAACAATCAATCTAATGTATTTATGAAGCCCTTTTTACATCAGCAGATGTCACAACGTGATGTGCAGAAACTCTTAACACTACGTATTACCTGTTTTAGCCTGAACCCTAATTCCAGGGTAGGGTAGCGTAGAACAGTTCTAGAAACTATTTTAGTACTAAATAGCATTTTGATTATTTTGTTAACCAAAATCTATCTAAGCATTTTGCTTTTATTGTTTTGTTATTTTATTACATTTACTATTTATATATATATTTATATTATATATTATTAATATATATATATATTTTATGATATGTATTATTGCAAGGCAGAACACTTGATTAACAAGACACACTAGTTTAATTTTCAAAATGTGTTTTGAACTTGGTGACCTGGTGACCTCTATGTCTAAGTCCAGGAATTGGCGTGGGATAGATGGGGAAGGTTTGAGACTGATCTAAGGAATTAATGGGAAAAATACACTTTATTTCTCAGCTACCTCACCATGTCTGTATGTGAATGAATAGCTTTTAATTGCTAAATATTTCCAATAGATGGAAGCATAAGACCACAAAGCATCAGTTATAGGCTACAAGCAGCAATATGATTGACATAAAATAGCATGCAACCACAGACTATATGTCCCATGATTCTCTAAAATGGTCACTCATTACTTTAGTTAGCTATATATCTCGTGTTAGGGCTGTGTTGCTTTAGGGAGAGCAACAAAAATAGTGACCAAAAAGGTATTGAACCCCAGGTAAATTATCACTAGTCAGAACCTCAACCTTAGTATAACATTACATGCATGATAAAAAAATCTTAATATCTGATATTGTGAGTAAACAACCTCGGAATAGAAAAGACAAGAGTGCATCTTCCAGCCCTCCAATAAATTACATCATTCAACCCTCCCGGTTAGTAAATTTACCACAACATGCCCCTTGGCTTTTCAAATAAAAACAGGTAATAATAAACATGAATTATCATTATATTACTAAACAGTAATCTTTTAAATGCTTTTGCAGTCTTCCTCTTGCGTTAGCAGTGTGGAAAGGACAGACAGAAGCCCACACAGGAGTTTTCCTGTGAGGGGGAGTGGTGGTGTATCCAGGGAGAAAACTAAACTGATCTTCTGAATTGTCATTGTGGTCTTATGCTGCCATCTATTGGAATTATGTAGCAACTGCAGTACTACTGAATAATGTGTAATTCCTTACTAATGAAGTAATTACTCAGAATTCCAAAATATACAATCTTCTAGTTAATTTTATCACTTACAACCATAACCACTTATACCATAACAAACAATTAAACTGACATAAACCAAAAACACCATACATTTAGTTAATTTAGTTAATTACCAAATTGAGCCGGTTGGTCACATTTGAGAGTGTGTCAGGTTCGTCGTAAGGATGGGATCAAACTGCAGCGGGAATGTGAATCATCTTCTTGAATGTATTAAAGAAATGAACACTGACCAAAAGCACGACGAAAAACAGTCCTGTAAGGTACATAGAAATGGAAAAACTACCCACAAAACCCATAGAAAAACACCCCCAACTAAATAGGACCCTCAATTAGAGGCAACGAGGAACAGCTGTCTCCAATTGAAGGTCAACCCAATAAACTACACATAGAAATATAAGAACTAGAACAAACAGAAATATATTAACATAGAACATAACCCCCCAAAAAAACGAAACACACAAAACAAACACACCACTGCCACGTCCTGAGCAACTGCAATAACAAAATGACCCCTTTTCTGGTCAGGACGTGACAGAGTGAGGCAGATATATTTTTGTCTGAAATGAAACCATCAAGTGATAGATTTTAAACAAATACCTGTTTGTGAGATATGTAATATTTGTCTCTGTTGTGTTGAAGCCCAATCAAGCAGGAGAGACCAGCCTCCCCTGTTCCCAGCTGTGTGTCCATGAAGAGTGATGAGTCTATGGACTATCCTATAATGTTTAGAGAGGGAGACTTTCCTACTGAACAAAGGTAAGAAGAACTCATGGGTCATGGTCAGTGAGTTAAACAACACTGTCTCTAGTCATTTCTCCTCTCCCATTTTCACATTTCTTTTGGTTGTTTTCATAATCCATAGGCTAATACTTTTATCCATTTTCATAGTCCTAAAACAATATTAAACAAACACAACGTTCCCTCCCTTTGTGTGTGTGTGTGTGTGTGTGTGTGTGTGTGTGTGTGTGTGTGTGTGTGTGTGTGTGTGTGTACTCCCTGGATGAGGAGATATAATCTCTATCCTGATAGCCTAGTCAGTTTTACCGCTACCTACATGTACATATTACCTCAATTAACTAAACTACCTGGTACCCCTGCACATTGACTCAGTACTGGTACTCCTTATAGTCTCATTATTACCTCAACTACCTGGTACACCTGCACATTGACTCAGTACTGGTACTCCTTATAGTCTCATTATTACCTCAACTACCTGGCACCCTGCACATTGACTCAGTACTGGTACTCCTTATAGTCTCATTATTACCTCAACTACCTGGTACCCCTGCACATTGACTCAGTACTGGTACTCCTTATAGTCTCATTATTTCCTCAACTACCTGGTACCCTGCACATTGACTCAGTACTGGTACTCCTTATAGTCTCATTATTACCTCAACTACCTGTTACCCCTGCACATTGACTCAGTACTGGTACTCCTTATAGTCTCATTATTACCTCAACTACCTGGTACCCCTGCACATTGACTCAGTACTGGTACTCCTTATAGTCTCATTATTACCTCAACTACCTGGTACCCCTGCACATTGACTCAGTACTGGTACTCCTTATAGTCTCATTATTACCTCAACTACCTGGTACCCCTGCACATTGACTCAGTACTGGTAATCCTTATAGCCTCATTATTGTTATTTTGTGTTTCTATTTCCTTTTTTTTATTTACAAGGTATAAGGCCAACGTAGCAAGTCTGGTGAACAGGTCAGAGTTCATATCCTCAGTCAGACCAGTAGAAACTGTATCAGCAGCACTACAAGGTATCACGTCTGGTGAACAGGTCAGAGTTCATATCCTCAGTCAGACCAGCAGAAACTGGATCAGCAGCACAACAAGGTATCATGTCTGGTGGACAGGTCAGAGTTCATATCCTCAGTCAGACCAGTAGAAACTGGATCAGCAGCACTACAAGGTATCACGTCTGGTGGACAGGTCAGAGTTCATATCCTCAGTCAGACCAGTAGAAACTGGATCAGCAGCACTACAAGGTATCACGTCTGATGGACAGGTCAGAGTTCATATCCTCAGTCAGAACAGTAGAAACTGGATCAGCAGCACTACAAGGTATCACGTCTGGTGGAGCATGTATCAATACTGATAGGATGGAAAGAAAGGGAGCTCTACTCTCAGATCAGTTTCTCCATTCAAATCTTTCCTTAACATTATAATTAGTTCACATACTGACCACGGATCAGCTTCTATTATCACCTATGGCTGCAAGTATTAAGGAGGCTTAGTCTAATGCTTACCCAATAAAAATGTACTAAATCCCAGATTTGGCACATCATTGTGTTCATGTTAGGATACACATCATGACATATATTGACACAAATTACAGACAGTGGCCTACAATTAGCAAAATATAACTTAAAACCTGTTGAGGACCCCTTCGAGATAGGATCCCGTTAACGGCAAAAATAGCAAAAATATCATACTTTCAATTTCTCAAACATACGACTATTTTACACCATTTTAAAGATACACTTCTCCTTAATGTAACCACATTGTCCGATTTCAAAAAGGCTTTACAGCGAAAGCAAAACATTAGATTATGTTAGGAGAGTACATAGACAAAAATAACCACACAGCCATTTTCCAAGCAAGAAGATACAGTGGGGCAAAAAAGTATTTAGTCAGCGACCAATTGTGCAAGTTCTCCCACTTAAAAAGATGAGAGGCCTGTAATTTTCATCATAGGTACACGTCAACTATGACAGACAAAATGAGAAAAGAAATCCAGAAAATCACATTGTAGGATTTTTAATTTATTTATTTGCAAATTATGGTGTACTACTGATTTCTCTGAGAGGCAGATATATATTATTACTGTATTAAACCTAGCAGTACTACTGATTTCTCGGAGAGTGAGGCAGATATATATTATTACTGTGTTAAACCTAGCAGTACTACTGATTTCTCTGAGATTGAGACAGATATATATTATTACTGTGTTAAATCTAGCAGTACTACTGATTTCTCTGAGAGGCAGATATATATTATTACTGTGTAAAACCTAGCAGTACTACTGATTTCTCTGAGAGGCAGATATATATTATTACTGTGTAAAACCTAGCAGTACTACTGATTTCTCTGAGAGGCAGATATATATTATTACTGTGTTAAATCTAGCAGTACTACTGATTTCTCTGAGAGGCAGATATATATTATTACTGTGTAAAACCTAGCAGTACTACTGATTTCTCAGAGAATGAGACAGACATACGTAAAGCATTTTGAAAAAAAAAACATTTGACTCTCTTAAATGAAACATCAAATGATACATTATAAACATACACATGTCGGTCATTGAAAAATTGCATGCCATGATTAGGGAGATAGGGCAGGTGGCACCAAATCGTCCCACCTACGTAACAGCCAGTTGAATCCTGTGGCGCGATATTCAAATACCTTAGAAATGCTATTACTTCAATTTCTCAAACATATGACTATTTTACAGCATTTTAAAGACAAGACTCTCGTTAATCTAACCACACTGTTCGATTTCAAAAAGGCTTTACAACGAAAGCAAAACATTAGATTATGTCAGCAGAGTACCCAGCCAGAAATAATCAGACACCCATTTTTCAAGCTAGCATATAATGTCACAAAAACCCCAGAAGACAGCTAAATGCAGCACTAACCTTTGATGATCTTCATCAGATGACACACCTAGGACATTATGTTATACAATACATGCATGTTTTGTTCAATCAAGTTCATATTTATATCAAAAACCAGCTTTGTACATTAGCATGTGACGTTCAGAACTAGCATACCCCCCCGCAAACTTCCGGCGAATTTACTAACAATTTACTAAATTACTCACGATAAACGTTCACAAAAAGCATAACAATTATTTTAAGAATTATAGATACAGAACTCCTCTATGCAATCGATATGTCCGATTTTAAAATAGCTTTTCGGTGAAAGCACATTTTGCAATATTCTAAGTAGATAGCCCGGCATCACAGGGCTAGCTATTTAGACACCCAGCAAGTTTAGCCTTCACCAAACTCCGATTTACTATTAGAAAAGTTTGATTACCTTTCCTGTTCTTCGTCAGAATGCACTCCCAGGACTTCTACTTCAATAACAAATGTTGGTTTGGTCCCAAATAATCCATAGTTATGTTCCAACAGCGGCGTTTTGTTTGTGCGTTCAAGACACTATCCGAATGGTAAATAAGGGTCACGCGCACGGCGCATTTCGTGACAAAAGATTTCTAAATATTTCATTACCGTACTTCGAAGCATGTCAACCGCTGTTTAAAATAAATTTTTATGCCATTTTTCTCGTAAAAAAAGCGATAATATTCCGACTGGGAATCTGCAATTAGGTAAACAGACGAAAGAAAATATATCACTGGGTCGACTCGGGCACGCACCTAATTCCTTTGTCCTCTGATCGGCCACTTGGCAAAGGCGATAATGTGTTTCAGCCAGGGGCTACCTCAATATCGTTCAGCTTTTTCCCAGGCTCTGAGAGCCTATGGGAGCCGTAGGAAGTGTCACGTTACAGCTAAGATCCTAATGTTCAATAAACAGAGCCAAGAACAACAACACCTTGTCAGACAGGCCACTTCCTGCATGAAACCTTCTCAGGTTTTTGCCTGCCATAGGAGTTCTGTTATACTCACAGACACCATTCAAACAGTTTTAGAAACTTTAGGGTGTTTTCTATCCAAAGCTAATAATTATATGCATATTCTAGTTACTGGACAGGAGTAGTAACCAGATTAAATCGGGTACGTTTTTTTATCCGGCCGTGTAAATACTGCCCCCTAGCCCTAACAGGTTAAAAAACACCTCATTTATAATTTCTTTAAACAATAAAAGTTAACTTATGTTAACGTTTCTGAAAGTGATATCTAGCGTTTTGTAATGAAACTCTTCTTATGTTTCCCATCTGAGATCAGAGTAGATGAGAGATGTAAAGTTTGTCTCTGTTGTGTTGAAGACCAATCAAGCAGGAGAGACCAGCCTCCCCTGTACCCAGCTGTGTGTCCATGAAGAGTGACCGGTCTATGAATCTACCTATATCCTTTAGAGAGGGAGACTTTTCTACTGAACAAAGGTAAGAAGAAGTCATGGGTCATGGTCAGTGAGCTAAATAACACTGTTTCAAGTCATTTCTCCTCTCCCATTTTCATAATCCATAGGCTAATCCTTTAGTCCATTTTCATAGTCCTAAAACAGTGTGCGTGTGTGTGTGTGTGTGTGCGTGCGTGCGTGCGTGCGTGCGTGCGTGTGTGTGTGTGTGTGTGTGTGTGTGTACTCCCTGGATGAGGAGATGTAATCTCATGTTTTGTCCACAGAAACCAACAGGAGAGATCAGAGTCAGAGATTCTCAGTGGTCAGTCTTCCCAGAGTCATCAAACAGACCTGGACTCTATATTCAGTGTATGTGGTCCTGTTATGAACATTTGTTTTTGTTTTCCTCAAGTAAAGTTGATCTGTCAATTATTCATTATTGTGTTAATGAGAAAGCATTTCTTCGCTTGCTTAACTTATTTACTTGATTTATTTTAGTTGCTTGAAGAGAAAATTATGACATTTGTGAAGAACGAGCTGAAGATGTTCAAGAGGATTCTTAGTCCAGAACTCCCAGAATGCTTTGAGAGTCAGAAGCAGGATGAGGAAGTGGTGGATGCTGAAGATGAGAAGCTGGAGAGCAGTGCCAGAGAGGGGGCTCTGAAGATCACACTGCACGTCCTGAGGAAAATGAACCAGAAGGAGCTTGCTGACACACTGGAGAACTGTAAAATCTGTCTGCCTCATGTTGAATGCTGTTTTATAACATTTAAAAGCTGTAGCTAAAGTACAGCTAAAGTAGCTGTGTAACTCAATGATATTGTAGCAGCCTTAACACAACACCTAGTGACCTCATCAAGTAGCATAAGGGATGTGTTGTGTTGATTAATTTAGAGAGAGAGACAGAGAGAGAGAGAGACAACATTAATAATACCATCAATAATACCAATAATAATATAATCAGTCACACCAGTATGTAATGCATTATGAAAACATTTACACATTTATACATTCAGTTAAGAGAATAAATGATTATAATTTAAAATGTTATAACAGTCCTACAATACTGTAGGCATTAAAACAGACGTAATATTAATATCCTCTGTGTTATTTCTAGATTCAGATGAGCTTGCTGTGATTTGCCAACGTGAACTCAAATCTAATCTAAAGAAGAAGTTTCAATGTGTATTTGAGGGGATCACTCAACAAGGAAACCCAACACTTCTCAATAAGATCTACACAGAGCTCTACATCACAGAGGGTGGAACAGGAGAGGTCAATAATGAACATGAGCTGAGACAGATTGAGACAACAACCAGGAAACAAGCAAGACCAGAGACTGCAATCAAATGTAACGACATCTTCAAACCCTTAACTGGACAAGACAAACTTATCAGAACTGTGCTGACAAAGGGAGTCGCTGGCATTGGAAAAACAGTCTCTGTGCAGAAGTTTATTCTGGACTGGGCTGAAGGAAAAGCCAATCAGGATGTCCAATTTGTATTTTCATTCCCTTTTCGGGAGCTGAATTTGATGAAAGAGGACAAACACACTTTCATTGAACTTCTTAATCACTTCTCAATGGAAACCAAACAATCAAGAATCTCCAACTACGACAAGTACAAAGTTCTGTTCATCTTTGATGGTCTGGATGAGTGCCGACTGCCCCTAGACTTCCAGAAGAACAAGATCTGTTGTGACGTCACAGAGTCAACCTCAGTGGATGTTCTGATAACAAATCTCATCAAGGGAAATCTGCTTCCCTCTGCTCTCCTCTGGATAACTACCCGACCAGCAGCAGCCAATAAGATCCCTTCATGGTGTGTTGACCAGGTGACGGAGGTACGAGGGTTCAATGACCCACAGAAGGAGGAGTACTTCAGGAAGAGATTCAGTGATGAGGACCTGGCCAACAGAATCATCTCACACATAAAGACATCAAGGAGCCTCCACATCATGTGCCACATTCCAGTCTTCTGTTGGATTTCTGCAACAGTCCTTGAACACATGTTGAAACATAAGAGAGAAGAGATGCCCAAGACTCTGACTGAGATGTACACACACCTTGTGGTGTTTCATACCAACCAGAAGAATGAAAAGTATCTTGGGAAAGAAGAGACAGGTCCACACTGGAATAAAGAGAGCATTCTGTCACTGGGAAAACTGGCTTTTCAACAGCTAGTGAAGGGCAATCTGATTTTCTATGAAGAAGACCTGAAAGAGGCTGGCATTGATGTCAATGAAGCCTCGGTGTACTCAGGATTGTGCACACAGCTCTTTAAAGAGGAATGTGTTCTGTACCAAGACAAGGTGTACTGCTTCGTTCATCTGAGCATTCAGGAGTTTCTGGCTGCTGTGTATGTGTTCCTCTCATTCATGAACAAAAATGAGAATCTCATGGACAAACAGCAAACAAAGTCCAGGAACCTTTCTGTGCTGTTCAGAGACAAGTCTGAAGTTTCTTTCTACAAGAGTGCTGTGGATAAAGCCTTACACAGTGAGATGGGAAACCTGGACCTTTTCCTCCGCTTCCTTCTGGGCCTCTCACTGGAGTCCAATCAGAAGCACTTACGAGGTCTACTGACAAAGACAAGAAGCAGCTCACAGAGCCATGAAGACACAGTGAACTACATCAAGGAGAAGATCAGGGAGAATCCCTCTCCAGAGAGGAGCATCAATCTGTTCCACTGTCTGAATGAACTGAATGACCATTCTCTAGTGGAGGAAATCCAAAGCTACCTGAGATCAGGAAGTCTCTCAAAACCCAACCTGTCACCTGCACAGTGGTCAGCTCTGGTCTTTGTGTTGCTGACTTCAGAAAAGGATCTGGATGTGTTTGACCTGAAGAAATACTCCAGATCAGAGGAAGGTCTTCTGAGGCTGCTGCCAGTGGTCAAAGCCTCCAGAGCTGCTCTGTGAGTAAATAGAATGACATATAAGAAGTATTCATCAGGAAGAAATATTCAGTTTAGAGAAAAATATGTATTATAATATGTATATAATATTATTTTGAATAACATATTGAATCAGATATTCAATCTAGTATAACAATATGACCATACAATTCTAGGAGACGGAAGATGAATCTATATGTTGTTTGAGAGAATAAACCTAATGCATCTACCGTTGTCCTTCTACACTACTGGTGTTAAATTAACAGTGTGTTTGTGAAGTCATGATGATCTCTTTGCAGGCTGTCAGGCTGTGGAGTCACAAAGAAAGGCTGTGCTTCTCTGGTCTCAGCTCTGAGGTCAAACCCCTCACACCTGAGAGAGCTGGACCTGAGTAACAATGACCTGAAGGATTCAGGAGTGGAGCTGCTCTCTGCTGGACTGGGGAATCCCCACTGTAAACTGGAGACTCTGAGGTCAGTATTCCTGTAGTTGGTCAACAAGTGATAACTGTTCACCAGATCCGCATGTGTTTACCAGGCACACATAGTCCACACCATATGTGTTTGGACAGTGAAGCTTACAGTTTTACATTTGGTGCAATGCTCCAGCATTTTGGATTTGAGATGTTTCATATTAGGTGACCTTACAGAATGTCACCTTTTATTTGAGGGTATTTTCATACATATCTGTTTTACCAATTAGAAATTAAAGCACTTTCTGTACGTAGTTCTCCCATTTGAAGAAGTCTTAATTATTTGGACAAATTCAATTATATTGTATTAAAGTAGTCATGAGTTTAGTATTTAGTCCCATGTTCGATGCCTGCAGTGATTACATCAAGCTTGTGATTCTACAAACTTGTTGAATTCATTTTTCAGTTTGTTTTGGTTGTGTTTTGGATGATGTTTTTCCTAATAGAAACTGATTGGTGAATAATGTCCTGTCATTTTGGAGACACTTCACTTGTATTGTCAGTAAGAATAGAAGATGTTTCTGAACACTTCTACATTCATGTGGATGCTACCATGATTATGAATAATCATGAATGAATCGTGAATAATGATAAATGAGAAAGTTACAGAGGCACAAAGATCAGACCCCCTCTGTTATTGGTGTTATTCTGTATACTTCTGGCCCTTCTTTGGACACTGTGTTAACTAACCTCCAGACGAGCTTCAATGCCATACAACTCTCCTTCCGTGGCCTCCAACTGCTCTTAAATACAAGTAAAACTAAATGCATGCTCTTCTACCGATCGCTGCCTGCACCTGCCCACCTGTCCAGCATCACTACTCTGGACGGTTCTGACTTAGAATATGTGGACAACTACAAATACCTAGGTGTCTGGTTTGACTGTAAACTCTCCTTCCAGACTCACTATAAGCATATCCAATCCAAAGTTAAATCTAGAATTGGCTTCCTATTTCGCAACATAGCATCCTTCACTCATGCTGCCAAACATACCCTTATAAAACTGACCATCCTACCGATCCTCGACTTCGGCGATGTCATTTACAAAATAGCCTCCAATACCCTACTCAATAAATTGGATGCAGTCTATCACAGTGCCATCCGTTTTGTCACCAAAGCCCCATATACAGTGGGGGAAAAAAGTATTTGATCCCCTGCTGATTTTGTACGTTTGTCCACTGACAAAGAAAGGATCAGTCTATAATTTTAATGGTTTATTTGAACAGTGAGAGACAGAATAACAACAAAAACATCCAGAAAAACTCATGTCAGAAATGTTATAAATTGATTTGCATTTTAATGAGGGAAATAAAAAAATAAAATAAAAATGTCCCCCACTGTACTACCCACCACTGCGACCTGTACGCTCTCATTGTCTGGCCCTCGCTTGATACTCGTCGCCAAACCCACTGGCTCCAGGTCATCTACAAGACCCTGCTAGGTAAAGTCCCCCCTTATCTCCGCTCACTGGTCACCATAGCAGCACCCACCTGTAGCACGCGCTCCAGCAGGTATATCTTTCTGGTCACCCCCAAAGACAATTCCTCCTTCGGCCGCCTCTCCTTCCAGTTCTCTGCTGCCAATGACTGGAACGAACTACAAAAATCTCTACAACTGGAAACACTTATCTCCCTCACTAGCTTTAAGCACCAGCTGTCAGAGCAGCTCACAGATTACTGCACCTGTACATAGCCCATCTATAATTTAGCCCAACTACTTCTTCCCCTACTGTATTTATTTATTAAGCTCCTTTGCACCCCATTATTTCTACTTTGCACTTTCTTCCACTGCATATCTACCATTCCAGTGTTTTACTTGCTATATTGTATTTACTTTGGCACCATGGCCTTTTTTTGCCTTTACCTCCCTTATTTCACTTCATTTGCTCACATTGTATATAGACTTATTTTTCTACTGTATTATTGACTGTATGTTTGTGTAATATCCTTGTTTGAACCAAGTATTGAGTTTATTTGTTATAATTAATTGGTATTATATTTAAAAGATGACTGAATTGCTCCTAAACTGTAATGTTGTTAATGCATTATGCTTTTTGAAGAAATATTTATTTAATGTATAAGTGAATAGTTTGTTTTACTTTGAAGTTTACGTTTTGACCAATAAGGTCGCTTGTTAAGTTGTGGCCAATGGGAGTTGACCTGGTTAACGGGAGGGAAAAAGACGTTGATGAAAGGATGGACGTTTTACCTCAGGACGGTTGGTGAAGAAAAATTATAAAAGAAGACGACAGAACTACAACAAAACCCATAGCTACTAAGACATGAAGGGAAATACATGATTTATTTAATAAAAGAGTTGTTATAATTTAGTTAAAACTTAGTAAAGACTGAAGCTACCGTCTCGTAGTGGAGGTATTAGCCAGCCTTGAGGTTAGCCTAGCATCGTGTGACACCGGGAGATAATTGCTTGGGAAGCTTAACGAGTTTGTGTTCCCATGGGGATATCGGTTACTAAGGAGTACTGTCTGCATGGGTCGCTGTGCTGCCTTGGACTTGGTGAGGAAACCTGCATGGAACTGCCATACTTCGCTGAGGGAATATCTACCAAGTAGTGAGTAACCACAATGTGAGGGGCTTATAAATAAATACATTGTTAATGGTGAGAGTGAGATATGGAACATTATGTATGTTGCCTTGGTGGAGTCATTAATTGTTTCAATTTAATGCATGGGATGGTTTATCCTGATTCAATAACAGAAACCTATAATCATTTCATCTGAAGTTAATACCCTATTGTCATAACCCTAGATAGTTTACAATAGGAATTCTTATTGGAGATGTCCTTCTCACCTAACATCCCATGCTGCTGAGATACTCTACATATGTTAATGTTGTGAGAGTCATATTCAAGCCTGGTGAGAGGGTTACATTTGTTTAACTCCATGTGTTACTCTGTGTTGTTATATGTGTCGAACTGCTTTGCTTTATCTTGGCCAGGTCGTAATTGTGAATGAGAACTTGTTCTCAACTTGCCTACCTGGTTAAATAAAGGTGAAATAAATAAATAAATTGGTAATGGTGAGAGGTTAGCATGTTTTGTTGTATCCTCAGTTATTGGTAATGGTGAGAGGTTAGCATGTTTTGTTGTAGCCTCTGTTATTGGTAATGGTGAGAGGTTAGCATGTTTTGTTGTAGTCTCTGTTATTGGTAATGGTGAGAGGTTAGCATGTTTTGTTGTAGTCTCTGTTATTGGTAATGGTGAGAGGTTAGCATGTTTTGTTGTAGTCTCTGTTATTGGTAATGGTGAGAGGTTAGCATGTTTTGTTGTAGCCTCTGTTATTGGTAATGGTGAGAGGTTAGCATGTTTTGTTGTAGCCTCTGTTATTGGTAATGGTGAGAGGTTAGCATGTTTTGTTGTAGCCTCTGTTATTGGTAATGGTGAGAGGTTAGCATGTTTTGTTGTATCCTCTGTTATTGGTAATGGTGAGAGGTTAGCATGTTTTGTTGTAGCCTCTGTTATTGGTAATGGTGAGAGGTTAGCATGTTTTGTTGTAGCTTCTGTTATTGGTAATGGTGAGAGGTTAGCATGTTTTGTTGTAGCCTCTGTTATTGGTAATGGTGAGAGGTTAGCATGTTTTGTTGTAGCTTCTGTAACTTTCTCACTATTATTCATGATTCATTCATGATTTTTCTTAATCATGGCATCATCAGGATGCTTTTAGTAGTGTTTAGAAACATGTTATCTACTCACTTATAAATAAAATGACTCCAGTCACCATCTGTAATGAACACGATGGGAGACAGAGAGCTGGTTTCAAGTGCAGGGCTCAGCAGGTGTTTATTGTAAAGGACCACAGGTCCAGGGGCAGGCAGAAGATCAAAAAGGGTCCAAAAATGCAACAGGCAGGGAAAAGGCCGTGGTCCGGGAGATCAGGCAATAGGTTGATAACAGGAAATCCAATGGGCTAAGGTACAGGCAGGGAATAGGTTGATAACAGGAAATCCAATGGGCTAAGGTACAGGCAGGGAATAGGTTGATAACAGGAAATCCAATGGGCTAAGGTACAGGCAGGGAATAGGTTGATAACAGGAAATCCAATGGGCTAAGGTACAGGCAGGGAATAGGTTGATAACAGGAAATCCAATAGGCTAAGGTACAGGCAGGGAATAGGTTGATAACAGGAAATCCAATGGGCTAAGGTACAGGCAGGGAATAGGTTGATAACAGGAAATCCAATGGGCTAAGGTACAGGCAGGGAATAGGTTGATAACAGGAAATCCAATGGGCTAAGGTACAGGCAGGGAATAGGTTGATAACAGGAAATCCAATGGGCTAAGGTACAGGCAGGGAATAGGTTGATAACAGGAAATCCAATGGGCTAAGGTACAGGCAGGGAATAGGTTGATAACAGGAAATCCAATGGGCTAAGGTACAGGCAGGGAATAGGTTGATAACAGGAAATCCAATGGGCTAAGGTACAGGCAGGGAATAGGCAAAAGGCATCATTAGGGAGGCAGGCAAAAACTATCATACACGGGAGGAGTAAATTAAAGGAAAGTCAGCGCTCCGAATAGCCGTGTGTCGCAAATCAAACATTACATCACAATGATGGGGGTGCAAAGAACTGAACTAAATAGAGTTTGATAATGACATACAGGTGTGTGAACAGGTGATCAGAATTCAGGTGACTGGGATCTGGAGAGTGAGCTGCGTTCAGGGGGATCTACGTGTTTGAGAGTGTGAGCTGGAAGCAGACGTTACACCATCCACCATTTTAATATTGGGCAAAACACAACCCAAAACACAACCAAAACAAACTGAAAAATCAATCAACGAGTTTGAGTCACAAGCTTGATGTAGTCGCTGCGTTAAAGGAATATCGGATCAAATACTCAACTTGTGACTACTTTAAGCCACTATGAGTGAATTGGTCAGAAAACATATGACTTCTTTAAATAGGGGGACTAGATACATAAAGTGCTTTCATTTTTCTAAATAATGAAACAGATATGTATGAAAATATCCTCAAATAAAAGGTGACATTATATACTGTCACCTCATATGAAACATTTGATCTGAAATCCAAAATGTTAGAGTTTAGAACCACATTTAAATTGTTATCTTCACTGTCAAAATAGCTATGGTGTGGACTGTATAC